>NC_061111.1:71818092-71967505 GCF_002878395.1 Capsicum annuum
GCGACCAAGAGAAACTGGTGTACTATTAGCCTGAGTGTGGAGACATTCATCCTTATTTCCCTGTCTAGCATGCGAATAATATCAAATTATGTGGACCAACTTACCAAACCCAAAACAACCTTTCTAACCAGCAAAACACTCACTAGGATAATTCTTACCACACTTAGCACACTGAGGATAACTAGGTATACCACCTACACTACTCTGCGATCTGGACATAGAAGACTTATGCCATTGTTTCTGCCTATTTTTGGGTGTAGGAGCACTGGCCGAAGAAGGTGCGGGCAGATATGGACAATTCTAAAACTGCGAACAATTTTCTCCTCTAAACCTATTTTGACCATAATCAAACTGTCATGTTCTAGCTCTCGTATTTACACTCTTTCTTTCTTTCATCTTCTCTACCTTAATTTGCTGACATGTATTATCAATCTAGAAAAATCCATGTCTCTATTGAGCATAGAATTTCTACACAACTTAACTACCAACCCAGACACACTAATCACAAACTTACTCATACTTGATCTAGAATCAGCCATCTGATCAGGGACATACTTTGATAGCTGGTAGAACTTGAGGTAATAATCCTTCACTATCATAGAGCCCTCTCTCGGGTTTAGAAACTCTTCTATCTTACCTTCCCTCATCTCCAGTGGTCATATAAGAGAAACTTACCCTACTATTCCTACCTATTTCTAGGTGCAGAAGCACTGGACGAAGAAGGTGCGCGTATAGATAAACGATTCTAAAATTGTGATTGATTTCCTCCTCCAGGCCTATTATGACCATAATCAAATTGCCCTGTTCTAGCTCTTTTAATTAATCCCTCTGTCTCTTACCTTCATCTTCTCTACCTTAATCTTTTAAGTATGCATCATCAATCTAAAAAGATCTATGTCTCTATTAAGCATAGTAGTTCTACACCCCTTAACCACCAACCCAGATACACCAGTCAAAAACTTACTCATTCTTGATCTAGAGTCAGCCATCAGATCTGGGGCATACTTAGACAGCTGGTTGAACTTGAGAAAATACTCCTTCACTGTCATAGAGCCCTGCCTCAGGTTCATAAACTCTTATATCATAGCTTCCCTCATCTCAAGTAGGAAGAACTTGTCTAAGAATGCATCTTGAAATATCTGCCAAGTCATGGGAGTTGCATTCTCCCCTCTACTCTTCTTCCACATAACTACCCAATCATAAGCAACATCCTTCAGTATATAGGATACTAATTCCACACTCTCTTATTCAGATACATGCATAATTTAGGTGATCTTCTTCACCTCATCTAGATAAAGTTGTGGGTACTCACCTGCCTTCGACCCAAAGAATTCTGGCAGGTTCATTCTCATAAGTCTTGAATTTGAGCAGCAGCTAAGTCCCCATCTTGTTGAGGTAGGGCTGCAGCCTACCGATTACTTTGAATATTTGTTTCCATTGTCTGGGATAGCACCTAAAAGGCAGCCCAAAACTCTGCATGTGACACATTCTCATTTAAAGGATCTACGGGCAGAGGTTGCTGGTTATCATTTCTATGAGAATTAGTTCTGTGAGAAGGCATATTCTGTCATAAAAAAGCACGAGTAAATAGCATATAGAGACATTTGTAAGCTTGATGGATTATAAAAGAAGAGATGGTTTCCTAAAATGCTTCATAGCCTCTTGCTCATAAATGTGGTGTGCTTCACACCGATGATCAAGACTCTATGTAACATGGCTTTTCTGACTTCCTAGGATTCTCTAAACCTTAGGCTTTGATACCAAGTTCATAACATCCAAAAATCTGGTTTTTGGGATGCCATATAGTCCTCCAAACTACAAGTAGTACTGAGCTAACCCTGGCCTCCTTCTACTAACTCTGAATCTCAAAATAGGGAAAAATAAATATATGATACTGATAAATGCAGAAAACCATCTAAAAGGTTTGAGTATATCTAAAAATTTTGATCACATCAATCTGATAAAAAATACTGAATGATTTAAATACTACATCTAAAATCTAATACTAAATCTAGTAGTCTGACAAGCCTCTACTAACTGAATCTAGAGAGTCACAGAGACAGGCCCCAGCTGACTCAGACTGTCTGAAGAGAATAATAAAAAACATTTACTAGCAACTAGAAATCTGAATAGCTAAGTCCCCGAACTAAGAGGACTCATCAACTTTAAAGATGTAGATAAGATGCTCAAAAATCACTCTCGCTACTGAGACTGAGCACCTGAACCTACATTATGAGACAATGTAGAACATACACATATATGTGGATTATTACTTTGATGATGTACTGATTATATAGGGGTGCATGCAATAAGTAAACAATATCATCATAGTTTATAGAAAACATCATGCATGCTAAATGTAAATAACACACGTAAGTTTGAGTAATCTAAAAACTGAAAGTCAAATCATGAATAAAACATGTAATCTAAATCTTGTGAGTCATTACACTTAGTTCTGAAATCTGTATTCTATTCTTATTCTCAAACCATATAAGCTAAGTGAAATAGGGCTCACATTTTATGTCTGAGAATTAAAAGCTATAATTTTGTAACTAAAATCTAAGTAAAATAATGTCTGAATAAATTTGTGAGCTTTTACACTTAGTTTTTAAAATCTGGAAAATACTTCATCTTAGGGCTTTAAGGAAATTAGTTTATCTGAAGGGAGATTCTCTTAACCAACATAAACTATGTGAGCTCTCTTAGAGCCCAACGTTTCGTCCTCCTAAGGAAGAAAACTCACGTTGGGGAGAGGTGTCATGCTCTTACCAAGGAGTATAACCTGAGCTAAGTGATCACATCTGTAACTGTCATCCATATATAAGTGAGAATAATCTAATAATTTGAACCTATGTTGGTTACGTATTTCTGTGAAAGTAGGATGCACTATACCCACACTTCCCGCTTGGTGCTAAATACTACTCCCTTATTATTTGCTATGCTTATTCTGTTGGAAATCCACTTTTCAAACTAGCCTAAGGGTTTATCTAAAACCAAATATGCATTTATCTTTTAAAATCTGTAAATAAAGCTGATCTAAATTCTGTAAAGTGGATTCCATAGCAAAACTAATCATCAAGGATCAAAGCTTTTCAGAAAATTTGAAAATAATATGTTCACAAAATGCTTAAAGCATCATCTTTCTTGAAGTAACCATATTCAAACTGGGGATAAATAACCCATGCATCAATCTTAGGTTAAATCATCAAAATGTTCATGCTTGATAATATGATTATTGATAAATCAGCTCAAAATCTGAAAATCTCAGCAATATACATGGAAACATAAACATAATCATGTAATTCAACTTCTAAATTATGGAAAATATCATAATCTCACAAATAATTATAATGGGTATAAACCCTAACTTGAAATTCATGAAAAATCACATAAATTGCAGTAAATTTGTAATTAAAATAAATTTTAGGGAACAAGGATGAAAGAATTATCCTTGTTCAAACCCCAGATACCTTAATTGATGATCTAGTTGTTAATACTTGAATCTTGGATCTCTATTGATGCTTTGGAGATGAATTCTTGGAGTTCTTGACTTGGGGGTTCCAAATCTTGAGTTTCCTTTGAAGATTAATGGAGGAATTTGAGTCGCTTGGAAAGAAAGCTTGATGAGCTAGGGTTTTGTTTGAGAGAAATTTGATGAAAACTTAATGTAAAGTGCTTTGGAGGGGCTTAATTCAATGTTTAAGATGGATTAGGGGTTAGGAGAATGTCCAAAATGCCCTCTTTAAACCCCTAAATAAGACTGAAAAATGCAACATTTTTTGAATTGGGTGGATACCATGACACATCACTATCGCGGTGGTTCACTGAAAATTAACAAGTGGGAACTGGGTAGACTCCGTGATGCGGAGCAATCGTAGAGCCCCTTTGAAATACCATTTTGGCACATGTAGCGATGCGCCATTATTGCACTAGGCCTCTAGAAATTATCAAATAGGAAATTGGCCCTCCCTACGATGTGCCAATATTGCGGAGGGCCACTGGAAATTGACAATCATCATTTAAATCTTCCCCGTAACGCGCTAGTGACCAAAATAATGGTGTTTTATGATTGGAACTTATAATATCCATAACTTCTTACCCGGTTATCAGATTTAGGCAAATCTTATATCATTGGAAAGATAATTCAATTTCCTACACAATGGGAAGTTTGAATTTAAAAAATTCTGAACAAAATAATTAATATTCATCTTGGAAGCTATCCCTTATCATTCTAGGGATGGATTTTAGCTAGAAAACATATAGGGTATTACACTGACAATCGATGGTTGGTTATCACACTTAGATTCTTATTGAACCAGAACCATGCCTCGTACATAGATTCTAACTACACTACCTAAAATTATAAATCTTATCCTTAAGTTGCAACATCCTTGACGGCGGAAAGAACCAGTTAAAAAATTGGCTGCGCAACTCATTACATGTAGTAATAGAACCTCTTAGTAGTTCCCCTGACCATAAAGATACTTCTCCTGTATTTGAAAAAGGGAAAAAATTTAGTCAAAGCACTTCTTGATTCACCCCTATATTTGTATACAAACTATAGACCTTGATAAAATTGGCAAGGTTCAAGCTTGCAATATCTGTAGGAAGACCAGCAAACACACCCTTTAGATTTAAGAGCTGAATCATTATGCTCGTAATATCAAACTTGATGCGTGAGGGTAAAATAGAAGGAATAGTGGCTCCAGTCTCTACAGCTCAATGTACCCCAAATATTCCTCATAATCTATATATCTCTGCACATAATGAAATGATAGGATCAATTGAACACGGTCACCTCTTGCTCTATTTTGATTTCCACCAAGTGCTTCTTGGAGGTCTACTTCTTGTCTTTGATCAGCTAGTTCTGCCTCCCAAGCTACCCACTAAGCTTCTTCTATTATCATCCTCTCATTCTCATATTGATATAACAACTCGCCATCCTGACAATTAACAATATCCTATACTCCTTCGAAAGGAAGGGGAGGTACAATATTATGAACCCGTTCAAGAAGATCATCTTTTTTCTGCTCTTACATCCTACTAGGTGTTTGTAGGATCCTAACTAGATTCTATTTCAGTGGGAATAAAGGATTGCCTCTACTCCATGTGCTAGGTATACACCTGCGTATGCTTTACTAATAACAACAACAAAAAGAAAAACCTGAAAACTACAACAACTTCAATTAACAAGTCAACACCATAATGCCCAACAACAATGCCAAAATTCAGTGATGTCCAAGCGAAACCTTCTCTCAGAAGATGACATGGTCACTTCCAAATATAGTAACCCAACAAGGGTTAGGTTCAAATCCCAAGGGAATACATGGATTTATGGCTCTAAATTATTGTGATCTATAGATGTAACTGGAAAAGTAAATAGGGAGATTTATGTTGTATTCTCAAGTAAGTAACTATATCAACTTCGGTTGTAATCATTCATAGGTGAACACTAGGATTGTTTTCCCTCTAGCATCTTAACTCTGTACTCTTATCATGCTTTGTTGAACCAACCTGATACCTTGCATGCAGAATTGATAAGTTATGTACCTTCTATAGTCTTTCGGACAAGTAGAAGGATTTCACCCTTTACCTTTTGAGTCTCATGGTTTCGCCTTACTAACCCTTATCTTGATCCCAGTTAAATATTACCTTTTGAGTCTATAGTTATTAGATGAAACCTCACCATCTTACTAAGATAGAACCTAGAAGCATGGATCGATAGTTAACCTCCAAATTACTATTGTCTTTATCATTTCCTAGACACTACTTTTCATTTGCAGTAAGCAAAAATAATCTAGGTGTGATCCTAACGTGTGCACCCCTTAAGAAAACTTTTATAATAAAGTTAAAGTAATACATGCATGGGTATCTATTCAGAACAACAATAGCACTTCCCCTACGTGGTCAATCTGCCAAGGTTTCCACAACCCTAGACATGGGATTTTAGCCATTTATGCTTATGAATAAATCAACATTCATAATAGAAAACATCTATGAAATCACAATAATAAGAAGTAGAAACACCCACAACCATGTCTGAATTAATCAACTGAAGTTAATACAAGAGAATCCCAAGATCAAAATCAAATCTTGGAATCAAAATATGTTTTTGAGTATCAAAAGTGTGTAATGTCTGCTAAAAACACATAAAGGGTATTTACAGTACATAAGGACCCTAAACCCAAAGCCCGAATGAAATAGAAGAAAACAGGGTCGATAACCACTTATGGTCTGAACTTGTGCCCTGGCCCTGGGCACAGGTAGCACTTGCAACTTACAGGGTAAGTGAAAGTGTAGGGCGTAAGTGATAGGACCCAAAAATCCTGCAAGTCTACTATCGAGATTTCGGAATTCTTGCACTTGCTTTTCCTACTCGCGGTCCACACATCCTACTTTTGATACACATATTGACTTAGTAAGTGTTAGGAGTCATCTTTTCAACTGTTCTTCAATTCTCAAACACGCTTTGATCACGATCAAGACGAAAAGTGTCCCAAATATCCATAATTGCTACAATAAGTAGCCAAAAAAACCATTTTTATCTTTTTCACTAACTTAGCAACCAAAACATGATTCCTACAAAACATACCCAAAACGCATTATATTTAACAAAACAACCTTACAAACTTCCATATTTTCCTCGTTTTAAGCATCAAAAGTGTTGTATTTCTTTAGCACATCAAGGGCCCAGCTAGATCTTCAGTAGACTCAGTAGTACGTCTGACTCAGCAAAGTGCCAATTTTAGTGGAACAAGCAGACAGCGTCAGAATTGACTCTATGCCCTTCAAACTTGACATGATCAGGAAGGTTCTCTTGATATGGTTAATAGTACGTTACAAGTCTTACACCTTCATCCATATGCATTATTAGATCCCAGAGCCATACTGTCCTTTATGACTCTTTATATAGTCGTAGACTTTGGTATCATTCCAAAAATTCTTGCAGAACCCTTCTTAGTGTCCACTCGTATAAGTAGTTGTATCATAGCTAAATGGATGTACAGAAACTGCCCAGTCATAGTGTCCCAGAAAGTTACCTCAATCAATCTTATAGAATTAGGGATAACTAATTTGGATGTCACTCTTGGCATTGATAGGCCCTACTCTTGTTATGCATCAGTTGATTGTAGAAACAAAATAGTCCAGTTCCAGTTTTCTAAAGAGCCAGTAATAAAATAGAGTGGTAGTACCTCCACGCCTATAGGTCAAGTGATCTCCTACCTTATGGAAAGAAAGATGATATCCAAGGGTTGCATTTATCATCTTTTCTAAGTCAAGGACTCAAAATCTGAGATTCTAAGTCTTGAATCAGTTCCACTAGTTAATGAGTTTCTGAAAGTATTTCCTGAAGATCTGCCCAAAGTTTCTCCCAAGAGGAAAATCAACTTTGAAAAAGATCTCCTCCTAGACACCCAGCCTATTTCAATTCCACCTTACAAAATGCTCAGACCAAACTTAAGGAATTGAAAGAAAATGTCACAATCCGAAACTACCCCTAGTCATAACACGGTGCTTATAACTACAAGTGATCCCAAGCTAACTCATATACTGGCATGCTGCTTGATCAACTGATTTTAAAATATATATATATATATATATATATATATATATATATATATATATAATAGCTAAATTACTGAGCGGAATCATAATCATGACATAATTTATTTTAAAATATTATTGTTCAAAGTGTACAGTACTGTAATTTGAAAGAATGGAGAACTAAAACTTTATATAATGACTCTAACTAACTATCTATGAAGCCTCTACTAATACTGACTATAGATAGTCGGGACATGACCCTCAACTATCCCTAATTAATGCATTATGATTAAGAAAATACAATATAAGTACGACTAACTAGAGTCCTCAAAATAAGATAACACATCACCTACTGGATGAATGTTATGATCTACTTGGCTATGATCCTAGAAGTAAGCACCTGAATCTACATCACATAAAAAAATATAAACAGAAGAGGTATACTATTAGTACTTTGGAATATACTAAGTATGTCAGATATGCACTAGTCATAAAAATACTTAAAAAATGCTTTAAAACTAAGGACATGAGCCATTTGCTGAAATTAGAATATGAAATATGTCTATACGTAAAATTTGTAAGGCATAGTGAAATTTTTAAATGATGAGCTAAAATTTTTTTGTAAATTGGGAAGCTATAGAAACATGACTATTATATTTAATCTCAAGATAATGTTGAATATGATTATAGAAACATGACTATTATATTTAATCTCAAGATAATGTTCAATATGATGTAAAACTATACTAAGGGTCATTTATGAATACTGACTCTAAAGTTGTAAGATGTGAATTGATGCAATGAACAAGAATAAACATGTACCTTATAAAATTGAATAACTAAATATCTGAATACAAGGTCATGCATATCTGAATTAAAATATCATCAAAACATAAACTGAGGACTATGGGATCTAACTGCGACCGACATACCCCAATCTAAGCAAAAACTGGGGTCCAACTTGTAACCCCAGTTGAAAGGGTGCAAGTACCTTGACAAGGGTATTGACAATGGATGGAGTGGATCTACCAAACTAATGTCTCGAATGATTAAGGTGTCAGTCCTATCTAGCGGGTGACCCCTTATAACCTACTGTGGCAATGAAGTTTTAGAACTTAGAGACTTCTACTAATGGTCTCAGACCAACTGACGGGTGACCCTCCATCCTTGCATTCACTCGGTGCTAAGTATTACTTCTAATTGAATGACAGTGAAGTATAACTAAAACATGAATTGATAACTGATATGCTCAAGTCATGGTATCCTGAAAATGACAATGAATACATAATTTGGAATACTCAAAACATGTCAAATGGTTCATGCATGAAACCTTAGGTATTAGGTGTTAATAATCCATCAGCTCTAATCATGATAATATTGATTGAAATTACCCATAAACTCAACATACCATAATAAGGGAATTCGTGATTTTGGACATAGAAAGAAGTTATTCTTATAGGAAAACATGTATTAATGGTTTAATTACAAAATAAACTGAAGAAATTAGGAAAAACTCATACAATTTGAAAACATGCTTGAAATCTTGACTAATATCATGTAACACATGCTTGGATTGGCAATAGCATGAATGATACAATTTGGGCCTAATAAATCATGAATAATTACTAAAACATTCTTATGGGTGAAAATTATATCATGGGGAACTTAATTTAAGCTTGGAGTAGACAATTTGGGTAAAGCCCTAGTTTATGAAAATCATAAATTTCATGAATAAAATCATAATTTGGGGATTTGGACTTGGAGATGAAAAACCCTAATTTTTTGCTTTGGAAGAGTGAAAATCGCATGTTCTTGGAGAATTTTATGAGTTGTGTTGAGAATGAGGCATTTGGGATTGTTTTGACTAAATATTAAGCCTTAAAATAGCTTAAACAATGTGGTTTTGGTGCTAAAAGACTAGGAAAAGACCAAAAACTCCCTAAAAACAATCTGGAAAACGCCTGGAAATAGTCCCAAAGACTTCGGTCACGACTCGTGAGGTCTGGCCACAGGTCTTGACTTGTGTTGAAGTTTGGAAACTATTTTCAGCCTTTACTGCCCAGATTATGACTATCTCCTAACAACCCGTAATTTCAAATTATGGGTTGTGGTTAGGGTCGTAGTCCTTGGGCAGCTTTGACAGTGCTTCAACATTTTGGCCATAACTTTTCACCCTGATATCGGATTATAGCGAAATTGGTATCGTTGGAAAGATAATTCAATATATATTTTTTGGTGGGTTTTAAGATAAAAAATTATTCATAATACAAAAGCTATTCTCATTTGAATCTGACTGTAGTTATATTCTTAAGAAGAATTTAATCGCTAAGGAATGTTTTGACATGTCCATAAGCTAGGATCTATTTGAGGACTTAATATGTATCTACATCACTAATAAAACTACCAAAACATGATTTTGATTTATCATATACTTGAGGCATGGTTCGAATATTGTCTTGGATTTTTGGGGTGTCACAATATCTCTCCTTTGAGATCATTTGCTCTCGAATGAAGACTGATTTGCCTGAAAAAATAGGAAAAAAGATGCAATCCCTGACATAGAATTCTAAAAGCTAAATATAAACATGATTAGTGAATATCCAACTAAAACTTGACTAGTTTGAAAGTTTTGGAACGCACTTGTACTGTCCGGCTGAATTCTGACGTTGGATAACTAACATGATACTGATTTCTAAATTTGAAAATCTGTCATGGTTGGGACTAATTTGGACTAGGATTAAGGACTCAACTGAATTCTCAAATAGCATGAATGTAAAAAAAATCACCCCATGGAATAGTCATATTCATAAAACTTCAGATCGTAAGACTAGATAAAAAAAATGGGAACATTATAGAAGCTTATCTGTCTGACTGCTAAACTGAATTGTCAGCTATACAGACTGAATCATACTAAATGTTTATAACTCAACTGAAGTATCCCAGGAACAAATGGATATTTAAAAATGTAAAGTGATATCAAATGACATAAAATTTTTAAGAGTCATTGGAAAAGAATATTCGTTACCTTCAGCACTCCTAGTCAGGAGGTCTAATAACATTAGGGATCAAAGAATTTTGGGAATGATTTGAGTGAGATATCTGGATAAGGAATCACAACATGGCTACAACTCTATAACACAGAACATAGGCATACAAAACATAAGCTAGGATTGAATTACTATGCCTTAGGCAATGTTTCAAGATTTGCCACACTTCTCAAATACTCCCTCGACTACACTTTTCCTCTAAAATACTACACCTCATTTGATACCACTTATAATCTTCACATGGGTACCGATAACTCTTTCTTTCAAATTCTGTGTTGAACTAAATTCTCTCACCATGTTCAAGCTTAACTCGAAGTCACAAGGTACTACACATAACACCATAATGCTAGTCTAAACCACAGCTTTAATATCCTATGTGTTTTTAGAACTCTTATGTTAAGAATAATACTCTTTACCACTTCAACTACTAAATTCAACCTCTTGCTAGTAATTCACTAGCGCACAAAGCATTTATTCACTTATATACCAGCATGGCGTTCAATCCTATCATTATGATCACATATGAACTTCTGGGAAATAAACCCACCTAGGAATTTTCCCATATTCTCTAATACGTTTATTAATAACAACTTTCATGCACTATCCCCAAGAAGACACACCAGAATTCTCAACTAACTATGACATATACTAAAAGCTTTGCCTCAATCTTCCTTCACACTTATATCCTTAAATAAACTATCATACAATAATCTTTCCCTAATAAAGAACATTTACTCTCTCCCATCTAAAATATTATTCATTTATTTTCATCACTATTATCTTTACAGAAGGAGAGGTCACTAAAAGGTTAGAACATGAGGACTTGAAGCATGAAAGAATACTATACATAACTTTGACAATTAAATAAGGACTAAGGAATAGAGCATTAAATGCATGGATTTATTAAAGAAAACTCAATCGAAGTCATACATGATATAATGCAAATTTCACTGGTCCTTAAGAGTGTACCATAAGTTCTAGGAACTAAGAATACAATAAAACATGAGTACATGAATCATGAGTGGTGAAGTCCAAGTTATACCTCCTCTCAAAAGATGATACGATCATTGCAAAATATAGTAACTTAATAAAGGTTAGGGTCGAATCCCAAGGGACTATGTCAAATTATGGCTCTCAGCTGTTGTAATCAACGGGTGGAACTGGAAAAGTAAATGGGGGTTTTGCATATCAATGTTGAACTAGTAGCAAATATCAACTTTGGTTGTAATCAATCGTAAGTGAACATTAGGATTATGTTCCTCCTGGATTCTCAACTCCATAGGATTATCGTGCTTTGTTGAACCAACCTAATACCTTGAATGTAAAATCGATAATTTATGTACCTTCTACAGTCTTTTGGATGAGCAAAAAGATTTCACCCTTTACCTTTTGAGCCTCAGGATGTTGCCTTACAAACCCTTATATTGATCCCAGTTAACTATTACTTTTTGAGTCTTTAGTTATTAGATTAAATCTAACCATCTTACTAAGATAAAACTTAGAAACATGGGTCGATATTTAAACTCCAAAATTACTGTTGTCTTAATCTTTTCCTTGTTACTACTCCTCTTTTGGAGTAAGTAGTAATAATCTAAGTAGGATTCTAACTTGTGCACCCATTAATAAAAGTATTATAATAAAGATAAAACAATACATGCATGGGTATCAGTTTAGAAAAACAATAGCACTTCCCCTACTTCATCAATCTGTTAGGGTTTCCACAACCCTAGTTATGGGTTTTTAGCCACTCATGCTTATGAAATAATCAACAACATTCATAATTGAAAGCGTAGATGAAATCATAATAATAAGAATTAGAAAACTCACAACTGTAACTAAATTAATCAACTAAAGTCAATATAAGAGAATCCCAAGATCAAAATCTAATCTTGGAATCAAAAGATATTTGTGAGTATCAAATGTGCATAACTCATACTATGCAACACATAATGGATATTTATAGTATATAAGGAAACCCTAAATTCAAAGCCCAAAAAAAGTAGGAGAAAATAGGGTTGGTGGCCACTTATGGTCTCTACTTGTGCCCTGACCCTGGGCGCGTGGAGCACTTGCGGCCTGCAGGGTGGGCGCAAGTAGCGACTGCAAGTGCTAGGTCCTCAAAGTCCTATAGGTCAGCTCTCGGTAATTTCAAATTTTTGCACTTTCTTTACCCACATGTGGTCCATAAGTGCTACTTGCGGTCTACATGTTGACTTAACAAGTGTCGGGAGTCGTATTTTCAGCTCTTCTTCAAGTCCCAAATATGCTTTGATCATGAACAAGCCGCAAAGTGTCTTGAACATCCATAATTGCTCCAATAAGTAGAAAAAAATACCTTTTTCATCTTTTTCACGAAATTAGCATGCAAAACATGATTTCCAACAAAACATACCCAAAATACATTATATCTAACAAAACAACATCAGAAACTGACATATTTTCCTCATTTTAAGCATCGGAAGTTCTATATTTCTATGGCATATCAACACCTTCAACTTAGAATGTTTGCATGTCCTTAGGCAACAAAATATAATAAAATAAAAATGATGCTTAATTAGGAGAATTTAAGCTATTCAAGGCAGTCAATCAACACTCTAAGCTCAGAACATAACACCCCATCCAATCCTTATTTTTCCAAACCAACTATGTATGAACATGAAGCACAACAATGTGGCACAATGGGATCAAGCAATGGAATTATATGAGCAATAGACAGACACTTATATATACAAGTTACACTACCCAGAACAAGCAAATAGTTGGCAATATGACTCATGTGCACTCATAACAAAGATGTCCCACTCACTCATATGAAATAATGTATGTCAATGCAAATACAATCAAGATACACACTTAGAATAGAAGTTCCAATCAATGTGCATCAAATATCATAGGTTTGCCCTTATTTTATTTACCTTAGTTTTTAGTCAATCAAGTTAGGATCATTATAGGACTTGTCTCAGCTTGTAATGTAGGCTTGGGGGCTATTATGGTACATATGGACATATTAAGTGACTAAGCCTCACTGACTCTACACTAACTTTGGGGTCTCACTTGCTAGCCAATTTCCTTTTATTCCACCCTTATTTATCCCTTTTTATTCTTTATTGCATATTCAAGTTAGGTGTGGTCTTTTATTCTTTCTTTTTCACTTTTTCTTTTCTTTTTCTTTTTTTGTTTTCGTTTTCTTTTGCCACCACACCCAGCCTTACTAACTTTTTTCTTATTTTATCCTTTTACTTACCTACTTTACACTACACACCCCTATGATGGCCACCCTTAACTTAGGTATTTTGCCTGGGTTGGGGTGCATAATGTCCAAGAAGGACCAGGGCTAAACAGGCTCATTATAATATAAATAGAAAGGTGAATAGGTAAGATAAGAAAAATAAGATATAAGGCTCAAAATAGGGATCAAGGGATATTATTTCACCCATGGAAGTTCATTTAGGATAAAAGTGGACTAACATCAAAAACAACCTATGATTCTGTCTTAAATGACTATCCTTAAACCTAGGCAAGACTAACCAAAAAAGTTCTAAATTTAACACACAAAGGGAAATAAGTAGCATCTCACACACACATAGCATAGAGCCAATAGTAGTGGCTACTAATGCCATAACCCGAACCATAATTTTCACACATATATACATTCACATAGTTCTAAAACACAAAATTTTTAGAGGTATCAAAAATTGATTAAAACCATGAATACTTCTCTAAATACTTAAAAATCTCCTAATTACACAAAACACACCATAATACAAAACAAAACATAAAACGATACAAATTATTCTAGACATGCCAGTTCTACAACCATACTGCGGCCAATAGGAAAATAAAAACTGTAACAAAAACCCATAGCGGCTATCGTACATCCCACCCATAACTAAAAAATTGTGCATTGTTGTCAATGCACTATGATATTACAAAACAAAGGGAAGTAAGAACATACCTGGGACGTAGTAGGCATCCATGTTATGAGCATCCCCAAATAGGGTCATATTAGTTGGCGAAGGTGGTGGTGGTGGTGGTGGTGGTGCTCTACTAGAGGATGCACCCGTTTCTAGCTCTATATACCTCTGACTATCAACGCCTACAAAATCCATTAAAGAATGTCAAACCCTTTTAACATCCTATTCATATGGCATATCAAGATCCTACAAGTCTCCAATATGACCTCTCTTGGCCCCAACTGCTGGGACATCCTCCTTATCCTCCATAAAGAAATCAAACTATCTCAGCATGCGTAGGGGTGATACCTAGACCACTGGGGGTATAACTAAGGGAGTGTCTACTACACAGCTCTCTATGAGACAGTGCACTTCTTCTCATAATATATCAAAATCCTTTATTATCTAGGCTAGATTTAGTGCATCTATCTCTGTGAATCAGGCTAGAGCCCATCTCTCAAACTTATCCAGCCATGTTTGGAAGTTAACATATAGCTCAGATAATGCAACTCTCTATGTGGTCTCCTATCTGGCCTATGCCTGCTTGAACCTGGTGTAAACCTCTAATCTTACTTGCTTGTAGAAGGCAGTCATCTTGATCTCAAAAACCCTCAATCGAGCATCTGTGGCCCTCTGACTATCCACTAAGCTCTGTAAAAATTCTATAGATATAGTAATAATACCTATAGTAGAATCTGTATTGGGTGGGCGAGTAGGCTCTAAAGATACACCAACCAGCTTTGAGGTAGAAGCAGGGCTGATGAAGAAGTAGCTCGTGTCCCCTATACCTACGGAAACACCTCAGATTTTGGACCTTGAAAATTTTTTAAGCTTTAATCTCACTTCCTTGGTTACGACTTGACCGTATAATTTGTATGATATCTTGACGGGTTAGGCGGCCCTAGTTGTAGGGTGTCCAGTGGATGGTGTTTGGGTTTTTTCCTTATTTATGACTTAGTAGATACGAGTCGTAAGGACTGGTAATGGGTTGATAAGATGATCCATAACCAAATCAGTAAGTTTGTGGCTTTACTCTGCTCTGAGTATGAGTGTCTCACTAAGAGCCATCAGGATGGTTATGAGTTATGAGGTGAAATTATAGCTTATTAGTGTCTAACCCATTTAATTTCTATGTTGCCTACGACTGGACCTTACTAGTCGTAGGGTATGGTTATGAGTTGGTGGTTGAGTCCTAAGGTTGATAGTATATAGGGGTCCTGGTCACTATCTTGGTTATGAATTGTGGTCACAGGTAGTAAGGAGTGGTTACGAGTTAATTGTTAACTCATAGTCAAAGGAGACACTTTTTTAGGTTTTAAATTCGGGGCACTTTGGATATTTCCCACTTTAACTCCTTGGACCCCACGACTTAAAACCTCCTTTGGGACTTCATTATCATATCATCCCCAATAAAAAATTCCCAAAACACTCTCTCAAACTATCAGTTAAAACTAAGGGTAGGGTTTCAAAGAAAGTGATAATATATGGTTCTAAGGGTGCTATCTCTTCCAAATTTCCAGGTATTTCAGGCATGTTGCTCCTCTCTCATTGTTATTTTATTAAAAGCACATATTTTAATGTATGGCTTTCATGGTAATATTATGGTTTCGAAATAAAGGCTGGAGGTTTTGAATACTTATCATTGAATAATGATTTCCATGATTTAATTATGGTTTTCCATGTTTTAAATATAGTTTTAATCATGTGGGTGCATGGGTATGGTGGTTGAACTTTAGAATGGTAATTTCTCTAAACTTGTGAATTTTGAAGTGGTTAGGACCCCAACCTTGTACTGTAAAATTGGGTTGTAGTTATGAGAAAGGTAGGAATTTGAATTAGGGATACAAAGGAATCCCTAAAGTGTTTGGTTTGACTTATTCTTGAAACAAATGCATGGAACAAATGGTTAATGGTTAAGGATGGTTTTAAAAACCTTGTGGGGTACACTGGAATCCCCCAAGCGAATAATTTATGAAAACCTTATGGGGTACACAGGTATCCCCTAAGTGATTTTATTAATGAAGTCTGCGGGGACATGGAAATCCCCTAAGTGTTGGCTAAATGACATTGCTTGCAAGAAATAGTTGGTATGATGATACAACTTAATAATGCCTTAATAGTTTACTCCTGGAATTGGTGGTTTGGTTGTGTGTTAAATATTTTAATTGGGCAATAATAGGGGTTGTTATAGCTAGCTATGAAGGTGTGACTCCGAAGGAAGGACACTGGAAACTCATGTTTTCTAACATAAGGGCTGGTCTTGATGACCATGTTCTTGTGGTATGTAAAGGAATCCCTGTAGACTATACACATATATATGTATCATGGAGGGTGAAGGGTCCCATTCAGGGGGTAACACTGGATCCATATAGCCCTTGGGTGGATTTATGATGGTAAATCTATGCAACATAAGTTAATTTTTTGAAATGAATGCTAAACCTTGTTCGCTATCCCGGCATGATATATATGTATACATCTACTTATATTTGGTTATTTGCATTAGTTTGATTTGGTTGTTAATAAACGGCATTACTTTATCTTTATTCCTAAGTTACATGCTAGTGTTCGCCCCACTATCATCTTCGGGCATTGTATCCCTATGCAATCCAGGAACTAGTCATACTTCCACTCCTTCTACTCAGTGACTTGGTGATTCAGGGACAACTTTTGAGTCAAACTGAAGTAGTAAGCTTCCATACTCTGGAAGACCCTATATCATGCTATGGATTTTTGTATGTCATTATTATTTCTATGGGTTTGGTTTTGGCTATGGTTGGAGGCATGTCCCAACTGGATATTTTTTAGTTCTAACTAGAGGCTTTGATAGACTACTATGGGCGTCAGTATTAGTATTAGCATTGGTATTGGTATTTGTATTAGGAATAGTATTGGATGGTTAATTGGTTATGGATTTTGGTTTTGGTTATTGACTAATTACAATGTCTTTAGTTTGATGTTATGTTATCTTATTATATATTTAAAATTCATCTGACATCTGATGAAGGGTAGATAATGGTTTGGGTATTGGGGGTGGTCTCTGGTCCTGGTTGGACTTGAGATACCTGACACGGCCAGGCCCTAGTTTGGGTCATGTCAGATTAGTATCAAAGCCTAGGTTTATGGTTAATTAGGTATCCATAAAGTTGAATTGAGTAAAGTTTCTTTTAAGGGTGTATAGTGCGACACACTCATATGGGCGATACTGCGAAGCATTTAGGAATGTTTCTCTTCCTTGTTATTCTGTTTTAAGATATAGAGTCTAAAGTCATGAGCCTCTTTAATTCTCATTTGTTTGCTTTTCATATCATGCCTCCCAGATGATATGAGGCTCATGGAAACTCCTTTATCCCATTTGATGACAACATTGATGGAGCACGCCCTACTTAAAGGGTCCAGACCCGGTCTAGGGGTCCAATTCCTGATTGCCCTTATGGAGTTCCATCGATCCTCTCCAATCCTTCTTGAGCTCCTCGGGATAATGTGAAAAATGTTGAGTTTCATTAGTGTATTCATATGTTGGATTAGTTGGTAGCTTCATAGTTTAAGTATAGTGCTTCTATTACTCCATCTTCTGAAGCGACAAGGGTGGGCAAGTTTATAAGGTTGAACCCTCGAACCTTTATTGGTGTTAATGTCGAGGAAAATCCTCAATATTTCCTTGATGAGATAGAAAATATCTTTTATATGATATATGCCACTAATACAGAGGGCATGGAGTTCGCTGCCTACCTATTAAAAGATGTGGCGTATCAGTGGTACGAGGATTAGGATCAGTCAAGAGGTGAAAATATTGAGTCATCTCTGTGGGATGATTTTTTTAATTCTTTCTTAGACCATTTCTTTCCTCAAGAGCTAAGAGGAGTGAAGAGGAAAGAGTTTGTTAACTTGAAGCAAGGCAGGATGTCAGTCAAGGAGTATTCCTTGAAGTTTCACCAGATATCTTGGTATGCTCCGAAATTGGTCTCTAGCATGAGGGATAGAATGAGGAAGTTTGCTTTTGGGTTGTCCTGAGATTTAATTTTAGAGAGTAAGGTTACCTTGTTGAAGAAAGATATGGATATCTCCAATTTGTTTGTGTACATACAGCAGGTTACGGAAGAGAAAAAGAAGCAGGCAGAAATAAGGGACAGGAAGAGCAAGAAGTTTAGATTTTTTTAATTGGGTGGAGGTCAACAATAGAATGGTAGGGTTGGTGGAAAGTGGCCTAAGAAGAAGTGGGGCAATTTTGGGTCCTACCGATGGGTAGTGCTCCCTACCCAAAGCTATATGGTGATAGGTGTTTTTAGGGTGGCCATAGTTTTATGGTACAGAGTGCCCAATCTCAGCTAGTGGGGCCCGATCAGCTCCATCATATCCTCCCTGCAGATTTTATGGCTGATTGCATTAGGTTTTCTATGATAAGAGAAGGGACAAGTGTTTCAACTATGGTTAGCCTGGGCATATGCTTACATATTATCCTATTGGTAAGGTTGCTTATGTTGTAAATAAGGTTTTTGTTGCCTTTTCATCAGGTACTGTATAAAAGAGTATGCTATCTAGCTCCAGCGCTGGTCAGAACCGACTTTATGCTCTTACTACCCATCAATATTCTGAGGCATCACCTGATGTCGGTACTGGTATGTTGAAACTCTTTTCCCATGATGTATACTATTTTCTTGATCTGGGTACACTCTTTCTTGTCACCCATTTATGGTTGTGCATTTTGGTTTCAATCTCGAGTGTATTTCAGACACTTTTTCTATTTTTACCTAGTGGGTGACTCTGTGGTTACTAGAATAATCTGTACGGGTTGTGTGGTATCTATGGGTGGTTGAGAGAATTTTGTGGATCTGTTTGAATTAGACATCGTTGATTTAGATGTTATATTGGGGATGGATTAGTTACACTCGTGCTATGCTTCTCTAGATTATCAGACCTATAAGGTCATTTTCAAATTTCTAACACCCAAGGGAAGGTTCATATCATATGTTAGATCTAGGAGATTAATCTCCAAGGGGTTTCTCTATCATTTTGTCTGGGTTAAATATTCTAACTCAGAGAGTCCTTCTTTACAATCTATCCAAGTGGTGAATGAATTTCCTAAGGTTTTCCCGAATGACCTTCCCAGTGTCCCTCCCAATAAAGAGATCAATTTTCATATTGATCTTTTTCCAGACACTTGTCCTATCTCTATCCCCGATATAGAATGGCTCTAACTAAGTTAATAAAGCTTAAGAAGCAATTAAAGGACCTTTTAGATAAGGGTTTCATCCATCTTAGTATGTCCCCATGGGGTGCACCAGTATTGTTCGTACATAGGAAGGACGGTTCCCTTCGAATGTGTATTGATTACCGGTAATTGAATAAGGTAACCGTAAATAATAAGTACCTTCTTCCAAGGATAAATGATTTTTTTGACCAGCTCCAGGGGGTAAGTTTTTCTCCAAGATTGATCTTTAGTCTAGGTATCATCAGTTAAAGATTACGGAGGCGAATATCCCTAAGACTGCTTTTTGTACTTGATATGGGCATTTTGAGTTCCTGGTTATGTCTTTTAGGTCACCCCAGCCGCATTCATGGACTTGATGAACAGGGTATTTTGTTAGTTTTTGGATTTTTTTTGTCATTGTATTCATAGATGCTAGTTTGGTTTACTCTAAGAGTGAGGTGGATCATGCCGATTACCACCGTATTATATTACAGACCCTAAAAGAGCAACATTTGTACACTAAACTTTTGAGATATGAATTCTGCTTGAACACTGTCACTTTTTTGGCTCATGTCATATCTAGTGAAGGGATCATAGTGGATCCGCAAAGAGTAGCAGTGGTTAATAAGTGGCCTAGACCCACTACTCCAATCAATATTCTGAGCTTCCTAGGTTTAGCCAGCTATTAAGGAGGTTTGTGGAAAGTTTGTTGACTATAGCTGCCCTATTCACTTAGTTAACTCAGAAGAAGGTAAAGTTCTTGTGGTCAGGTGATTGTGAGAGTACTTTTGAGAAGCTGAAGAATAAGCTGACTTCAGCCTTAGTCTTGACTTTGCCTGAGCGCACTGATGGATTTTTCGTCTATTGTGATGCATCCTGTGTGGGGCTTGGTTTTATTTTGATGTAGCATGGCAAGGTGATAGCTTATGCTTCTAGGCAGTTGAAAGTGCATAAGAAGAATTATCTGACTAATGACTTAGATTTATTAGTTGTGGTATTCGCATGGCGTCACTATTTGTATGGAGTGCATGTGGATTTCTTTTTTGATCATAATAGCCTACAATATGTATTCACTCAGAAAGAGCTAAATCTCAAGCAAAGGAGGTAGCTTGAGCTACTCAAGGATTACAATATGAGCCTTCACTAGCATCCAGGTAAATCTAGCATGGTTACTAATGCTCTTAGCAGGTTATCCATTGAGAGTTTACCTCATGTGGATAAAGGGATACGAGAATTAGTGAAACATATTCATCATTTATCTAACCTTAAATTTCACCTCTTGGACTCATAGGATGGTGGTATGTTTTTTCAAAAGGTGGCAAAGTTATTTTTTGGTGCTGAGGTGAAAGAGAAGCAAGTGTTAGATCCTATCTTGATGCAAATCAAAGGGTACATAGGTAGGAAGAAAGTGATGGTCATTAAGATTAGTGGTAATGGTACCTTGGGGTACTAAGAGAGATTGTGCGTCCCTGATATAGATGGGTTGTGGGAGAAAATTTTGACCGATGTTGTGAGTTGCATTACGCCATTATCCTGGTTTAACGAAAGTGCATCATGACCTTAAGGAGATTTATTGGTGGAACAATATAAATCGATATGTGGCCAGTTTTGTGTCTAAATGCATGGTATGTAAACAAGTGAAAGTAGAGCACTTGAGGCGTAGGGGATTATATCAGGAAATTAAGTTGCCTGTGTGGAAGTGGAAAGTGATCAATATGGATTTTGTTATAGGTCTTCCTCGATCTCGAAATTAGTTTGATTTAATTTGGGTCATTGTGGATAGGATGACTAAGTCTGCTCACTTTTTTCTAGTGAGGACGAATTTCTTGGCGGAGGATTATGCCAAATTATTTATTGAGGAAATAATAAAGTTGCATGGAGCTCATGTTTCTATCATGTTCGACTGTGATTCTTATTTCTCATCACACTTTTGGCAGTCGTTTCAAAAAGGCTTAGGGACTAAAGTAAGTCTTAGCACGTCTTCCTACCCGCAGTTAGATGGGCAAGCGAAGAGGACTATTCAGACATTAGAGAATATGATTCGAGCGTGCGTGATTGACTATGGTGGTAGTTAGGTTGAACATTTTCCTCTGATAGAGTTTTCATATAATAATTGCTACCACTCTAGGATTAGTATGGCCTCTTTTGAGGTGTTGTATGGTAGGAGGTATCGTTCTCCTATTGGGCGGTTCGAGGTTAGTGAGGTAGAGATATTTGCCCCGAATTTGGTTCACCGGGTGATGAAGAAGGTGAAGGTGATTCGGGATATATTTACAATTTCCCAAAGTCACAATAAGTTCTATATGGATGTGAGGCATAGGGAGTTAGAGTTTGAGGTTGGCGATTGGGTATTTTTGAAGGTATTTCCAATAAAGGGGGTAATATGGTTTGGAAAGAAAAGGAAACTCAGTCCCCGATATGTCAACCCATACATGGTCTCAAAAAGAGTTGGCAATGTTGTGTATGAGTTGGAGTTGCCCCTAGTTTATCTCCATTCACTTACTTTCCATGTGTAAATGTTGAGAAAATGTGTGGGTGATCCATCGCTGATTGTACCTATCAAGGATATTGGTATATCAGATTCCTTATCTTATGAGGAAGTTCCTATTGAAATATTGGATCGGAAAGTTTGTTGATTGTGGATGAGGGACGTATTTTTGGTAAAGGTTCTATGGAGGAACCACAAGGTTGAAGAGGCTACTTAGGAAGATAAACAGGACATAAAATATCTGTTCGTGTTTTACACTTTGGAAAATCGTGCGTAAGGTATGTGTTATTCTTAATGTCTTTGTTTTCTAACTTCTTTAAAGGAAAGATTGATTTCTTTTGCATCTTTGTTTTATAACTTAGTTAAAGGTAACAGTAGTGATATTTGGGGTTTAATCGTGCTAGTAAATTTCTTGTCCCATCATTCGAGGATGACTTAACCAAGAGAGGGAGAATCAAAACATTCTAGATTTTGGCCCTTAATAATTTCTTGAGCTCAGAGCTAAGTGCCTTGATTATGACTTCACCATATGAGTCGTATAGTGTCTTGACGGTTCAGGTGGCCTTTGTTGTAGGGTGTCCAGTAGATGGTGTTTGGGTTTCTGCCTTAGTTACGAGTTAGGGGATACGAGTCATAAGGACTGGTAATGGGTCATTAGGATGAGCCATAACCAAATTAGTAAGTTTGTCGTTTGAATCTGCTCTGAGTACTAGTGACTCACTAAGAGCCGTGAGGATAGGTTATGAGTCGTAGTGTCTAGTTACGAGTTGGGTAGTTGAGTCATAAGGTTGAAAGTGCAAGGGATCTTGGTCACTGTCTTGGTTACGAGTCAATGGTTGACTAATAGTCAAAGGCAACATTTTTTAGCTTTTAAATTGGGGGTACTTTGGACATTTCCAACCTTAACCCCTTGGACCCCACGACTTAAAACCTCCCTTGAGACTTCATTATCACATCATCCCCAATAAAACATTCCCAAAATTCTCTCTCGAACTCTCTATTCTAGCTAAGGCTAGGGTTTCAAAGAAAGTGATCATCTAGGGTTCTAAAGGTGCTATCTCTTCCAAATTTCCTGGTATTTCAGGCATGTTACTCCTCCCTCATTGTTATTTTATTAAAATCACATGTTTTAATGTATGTCTTTTATGGTATTATTATGGTTTTGAAATAAAGGTTGGGGGTTTTGAATGCTTATCATTGAATAATATTTTCCCATGGTTTAATTATGATTTTCCATGTTTTAAATATGGTTTTGAACACATGGGTATGGTGGTTGAACTTTAGAATGGTAATTTTCTATAAACTTGTGACTTTTGAAGTGGTTAGGACCCCAACCTTTATTGTAAAATTGGGAAATAGTTATGAGAAATGTGGGAATTTGAATTAGGGGTACAATGGAATCCCAAAAGTGTTTTGTTTGACTTATTCTTGAAACAAATGCATGGAATAAATGATTAATGGTTAAGGATATTTTTGAAAACCATGTGGGGTACACTGGAATCCCCCAAATGAATAATTTATGAAAACTTTGTGGGATACACGGGAATCCCCCAAGTGATTTTAATAATGGAGTCTGCGAGGCACGTGGAAATCCCCTAAGTATTGGCTTAATGACATTGATTGCAAGCTATAGTCGGTATGAAGATACCACTTAATAATGCCTTAATATTTGACTACTGGAATTAGTGGTTTTATTATTTGTTAAATGTTTTAATTAGGCAATAATGGGGGTTGCGATAGCTAGCTGTGAAGGTGTGAGTCCGAAGGACTGACACTGGAAACTCATGTTTGTCGATATGAGGGTTGTTTTGATGACCATGTTCTTGTGGGGTAGAAGGGAATCTCCCAAGACTATACATGTATATATGTATCATAAAGGGCAAAAGTTACAAGGGAATCCCCAGCCATCTATGATATCTCTAATTTTTACGGCTACACGTACTAGGACCCTTCAGGGGGTAACGCTGGACCCATATTGCCTGTGGTTGGATTTATGATGGTAAAGCTATGCAACCCAGGTTAATGTTTTAAAATGCATGCAAAACTTTGTTTTCTATCCCGGTACAATATATATATATATATATATATATTCATTTACTTGTATTTGGTTATTCACATTGGTTTGATGTGGTTTGTAATTAATGGCATTACTTTATCTTTATTCCTGAGTTACATGCTAGCATTCACCCTGCTAAGCATCTTCCGGCACTTGTGCGATGCAGGAATCGCCCATACTTTTACTCCTCTTACTCGGTGACTTGGTGATTAGGCCCTGGGGAAACTATTAGGCCCTCAGTCTGGGCCCTAGGTACTGCCTTTGGCTCTGTAGATCTCCTGGGAAGTTCCTGGTGTGCCAAAACCTTAATACTCTTTGTCTGTACAGTATCCGTAGCACGTACCCTCTCAACTATGCCCAATATCTTAGGTAAACCATCCTCATCGCATAGTCTCTGAATCATGCAAGGGAATGGCAGATTAGTCAACTCCCCAAATGATCTATCATGGATCTCATGATGAAGGATAGCTGCACAATCAATAGAATATCCAAACATCATACTAGTAACTAGTGTTGCTCCCTCCCAAGTCAACAAATTATGCAAAGCAGTGGGAAATAGTCGATATCGGATGAGCAACTACCAGAACATGGCCTCAAATGTCAACATGCCCTTCTTGATCACACCATGCCCCTCAGTCCATGGGGTAGAATCACCCAAAGGTGAAATATAACTTGCTATCCACCTAGCCATTTCAACCTTCTCTTTTTTTGTTTAGAATCCCGCATAATGTGTCGATTATGTGCAACCCTCAGTTTATGGGTGCACTCAGTTGTAGATGCGGGAGTAATAAAATCTAGGCCAAAAAGGACCCCATAAATAGTTTTTTCTGGTAAATCAACTCTGACCCCTCTCACAAATGTATGATCAAGATGTGGCTGCTCCACGAATTTTACCAGGTCTGGAGCTCTGCCGTTAGGAAGGACTACTATAGCTCAGTAGAATGCATAAAACTCACGTACCATGGTCGGGCTATAACAACAGAGTAGTCTAGTCATCCACTCTAATTGATATCAATCGAATGCAGCCCATAACTGTGGTACTTGACTCTTCCCAGATAGATCGATTTGGTGCTCCAAAAAATAAATCGCTTAGGCTTTCCTGCCTACGAAATATGTCTATCCCTACCAAGTATCTCCTGCATCCCTTCCATACACCACCTTGTATTTTCCTCCTCAAGAAGTGCTTCCAAGGCATGTTTATATGTGGGACTCTTCCCCGACTATACTGGTGCATTGTGGGAAGCTTTCTCTATACCCTCCTCAAACTGAGGTATATCTGACTGATGTACATATGTGGTGGTACCCTCCTCAGACTGGGGTATCGCTGATGACTCCTCCTGCTCAGCATCCTCAGATGAATCTTGGGACCTATCCTCAGACTGGGGCTCCTGAGCTACAACCTGTGGAGTAGAATATGAATCTCTCTCCCCATTCTCATCATCTTCATCGTCATCATCTGGTGGAGGAGTGTGTGTAGGGGTGATATCCGCATTGACTTCATCCGTGGTCTGGCTACAACTGTCTGAGCAGTCTGGCATCTTTACCCTCTAGTAACTCTGCATTTCAACCCTAGTGCAGTGTCTCTACGTCACTGCCTCGGGTACTCCTCCACTAAACCACTAGGATCAGGAGACTTTACCCATCTCCATGAGGTATTGGCCTTATTTTCCTTCGCATCTTCAGGTGTCATATGTACCTGAAAAACCAGTTGTTAGTTTCCAATAAAAATCAAGGATAGCAAAAGTTGAAGAAAAACTCAAGATTTGAAAAGTTTGAATTTTTCCTCAATTTTCAGACCCCTATAACTTATTTAAAAATAAGTCCAATATGCACACACCGATCAAGAATCAAGATTTTCAAAACAAAGTAAACATCATCAACATGTGGTATTACTCTAATCCTTCAAGTTCAACTTCTGGTTAGGGTCTAACCTTAGAATTTAATTCAAAACAAGGCCCTACATTATGATTTTAGGCTACTTCAAGGCTTCTACACACAAGCATGATAAAATCAATATATTTTGCATGGGAATAAGCATATCATTTTTTATTAAACAATGAATAAATTAATACATAACCCTTTGGATCTGAAAAAGTTACCTTTTTTATGACAAACCAGAAGTGAACAATGAAGAACTGGATCAAAATCAAAGTTGGAACTTGTTTTAATGTATTGGGAAAAGTTAGCATCTCAAACAAGTGTCAATTTGGCCTTTACTTAAGTGTGGTGTTTGTTTATGTTTTAAGAAGAAAGCTTGAATTCAAAGAGAAAAGTGAAGTTTTGAGGATTTGAATAAGTTGGAATGAGGTTAAGGATGTTTAAATAAGGATGGGGCTATTTTAGGCAATATATATGTGTTGGTGGACCCAAAATTTTAATTAAAATTTGGGCCCACTTATGGCCTAGCCACGACAGCCACTTGCGCCTATCACCTGCAGAAATACCTGGGGCTCAAGTGTCACCTGCAGCCAGCGGGTACAAGGCACAAGAGCAGGACCAATATTTTTGGCCCGCTTTCCTATAATTTGGACTTGGATTTTTGACATTTTTCCAACTACTTATGGTCCCAAAACATAAAGTTACAGTCCCAAAAGTATGTGTAGGTGCCAAAGTCCACAACTTTCCATTTTCATCCTCAAAATTTTGACTTTTCAATTTATTGATCAACTTACCTGGTCCGTGTGGCCCTTGTGACCATGATGGGTTGGTCACATAATCCCCATACTTAGAAATCAATGAATGTAGCATTCTTACCATATTTTGGACAAGTCCATAAGCTAAAACCTACAAAATAAAAACAATAAAAACATGAACACTAAAATAGTGGGTTGTCTCCTACTCAGTGAATGATTTAATGTTACGGCATGACAGGGCTGTGTTGGTTACTCAGAATTCACCAACAAGACCGTGGGTTGATTCCCATGCAGCGCTTGATTTAACATCATGGTACCATGCGGTGTCTTGATTACTAAGAATTCATCAAGATACCCATAGGCTATCCAGGTTCATCAATAAAATCAATCACCGATAGCACTCTCATATTGGTAGGTTACTTCATTGATTTTCAGATATTAAATATGGCCTCCACACCGTTGACTCTAATTTTTTACTCTTCTTTCTCCATGTTAACCATCGCTCTAATTGGGTCCATAAACGGTCTTCCTAATATAATGGGCATCTCAGTGTCAACCTCATAATCCAAAATGACAAAGTCAATCAGAAAGATAAAGTTTTCCACTCTCACAATCATATTAAATGAAATGCCAATAGGTTTTTTCACTGTGCAGTCAGCCATCAAAAGTAACATTGAAATCAGTTCTAGAAGGTTCAAACCCAATTTCTTGAATATGGTCAACGGCATAAAATTAATGTTGGCACCTAAGTCACATAAGGCTCTGGAAAATTTGGATGACCCAATAGTGCATAATGTAGTGAATGCTTTAGGGTCACCCTTTTTCTGAGCCAAAGACCTCGTAGTGACTGCACTATAGTAGTGCAAGCCATTAATATCCTCAATCCCTGCTCCTTTCTTCCTTGTGACCAACTGCTTAATAAACCTAGCCTATCGAGGCATCTGCTCCAATGTCTTGAGAAGAGAAATATTCAAGCTTAATTCCTTTAGCATCTCTATAAATTGCTTAAATTTTTCTCTCTTTTTTCTACTTAAGTCGTTGGGGAAAAGGTGAGGGTGGTCTCGGAATTTGTCTTATTTCATGCTCAACAACTAGGTCTTTACCTTTTTCTTTAGCAACTGCCTTATCACCACCTGTTCTTTTTTCTGACTCCACAATAGGTGTCTCATCATCATCAGCTTTCACAGTAGGTAATGGGGGATCCATAGTAGTAATACCACTACTCATGGTAATGGTAAGTACATAACCATCTTTTTTCATATTCTGCACAGTATTACTCATAAGGGTACTTGGCTGCCTATGGTTCATAGTTGTACACATCTGCCCGAACTGGTGCTCATAAGATTTGACCTTTTGGGTGCCCTAAAATATTGTCCTTAATTTCCTTAAGGATAATCTCCTGATTTTCCTAACCCTTTACCAGCTTAGTCAGTATCTCTTCCATTATAGCTTCTACATCTCTTATTCTAGGTAGAATGTACCTATATCCCTTCTCTCTATAGTCATCCTTCTTTCTCTAGTCATTATCTCGCTCTCTACTATGATCTTTGTATCTGTCATAGTAGTTCCAACCTTGCTTCCCTTGTCCTCGGGCTCAAAGACCCGCCAACTGATGATCCAGATAATTTTATTCCTCCTCTAATTCTAATTTGTAAGCTTTGGAAGTTGAACCCTATATTGCTACTGTATTTACTTCTTGAAAGTTGATGCTGCAAGCTACTTCACTAGTACCCCTAGATCAGTTCTTAGCAATGTAATATATTGCGCTACCGAATCATCAGCTATTTTTTGGTCGCAGGAGGCACCAATAGCATATGTTCCAGATCCTCTATTATCCTCCCGAGTTTGCCACCCTCAGTTAGTAGTGAGATCTGATCTAACATCTCTGAAGTTGCCTCCCAGAGTAGTCTCAGAAAAGCTCCTCCAAAAATGGTGTTTGTCATGGCTTTGGAATTTATGATCAAGGCTCGATAAAATATCTCCAATAAGCTCATCCCTAAGATTCGATAGTTGGGAACCATACTCAGCTTCTTCTTAAACCTGAACCATGACTCGTACATAGATTTTGACTACAACTGCAAGAAATTATAGATCTCATCCTTAAGCTTCAACATCCTAGATAGAGGAAAGAATCAATTCAAGAATTGCCTGTAAAACTCATTCCATGCAGTGATAGAGACTTTTGGCAGTTCCCCTAACCATAAAGATGTTTCTCCTGTGAGTTAGAAGGGGAACAACCTCAGTCTAAGTGCTTCCTGATTCTTCCATGGATTTGTATACAAACTGTGGATCCCAATGAAATTAGCAAGGTGCAGATTTGCATCATCTAGAGGCAGACCAGTAAACGTACCCTTCAGATTAAAGAGTCGGATCATTGCACTCGTTATATCAAAATTGATGCCTAGCGGTAAAACAGGAGGAATAATGGCTCAAGTCTCTACCGACTCAATGTATCCAAAATTATCTTATCATTTATATATGGATGCATATACTGATATGCTGCAATCACTTGAACACAGGTACCTCTGTGATTTCCATTGAGTGCTGCTCGGCAGTCTTCTTCTTATCTTTGCTCAGTTAGCTCTGCTTTCTGACCTGCTCGCTGAGCTTCTTTCATTGCCCTTCTCTCTTTCTCAACTTAAGCTAAAAGTTGGCAGGTTTGTTGATCAATAATATCATGTACTACTTTGGGAGGAGGGGTAGGTACAACATCACGAACTCCTTCAGGATTATTATTACTTTTCTGTTCCACTATCCTACTAGTTGTTTGTAGGATGCTCTTTAGATTTGGATTTACTGGGAGTAAGGGATGTACCTTCTATAGTCTTTTGGATGAGTAGAAGGATTTCACCCTTAACCTTTTAAGACTCAGTATATCACCTCACTAACCCTTATCTTGATTCCAGTTAACTATTACATTTTGAGTCTCTAGTTATTAGATGAAATCTAACCATCTTACTAAGATAGAACCTAGAAGCGTGTATTGACAGTTAAACTCCAAATTATTGTTTTCTTTATCTTTTCCTAGTAACTACTCATCTTTTGGAGTAAGTAGCAACAATCCAGGTGGGCTCCTAACATGTGCACTCATTAAGAAAACTATTATAATAAAGACAAAGCAATACATGCATGGGTGTCGTTTTAGAACAACAATAGCATTTCCCCTACTTCGTTAATTTACCAGGGTTTCCACAACCCTAGAAATGGGTTTTTAACCGCTAATTCTTACGAAATAATCAACAACACTCATAATTGAAAGCATATATGAAATCATAATAATAAGTAGAAAACCCACAAACTAAAGTCAATACAAGAGAATCCCATGATCAAAATCCAATCCTGCAATCAAAAGATGTTTATGAATATAAAAAGTGTGTGACTCCTACTAAAAAATGCATCAAGGGTATTTATAGTACATAAGGAAACCCTAAAATCAAAGATTGAATGAAATAGGATAAAACAAGGTCGGTGGCCACTTATGATCTCTACTTGCGCCCTGACCCTGGGCGCAGGTAGCACTTTTTGCCTGCAAGGTGGGCGCAAGTAGCGACCGCAACTATCCAAAATCACCTTTTTTCATCTTTTTCAGGAACTTAGCATCCAAAACATAATTTTCTGCAAAACATGCCCAAAATGTACAATTTCTAACAAAACAACCTCAGAAACTTGCATTTTTTTATCGTTTTAAGCATTAAAAGTGCATTATTTCTATAGCACCTCAAAGAGCTGCATGACTTGAGTTTGGGGTTCAAAAACTCATAGAATATGAGTTGTACTTCTGACTAAACTGACACTCCTTACACTAAGAACTAGGAGCATACATGATTCTACATAAAGTGCATAATATGAGCTATGATCATAGAGCTGACATGTATGGCATGAGTAGAGGGTTGTAATGGACGAAGTACAAAATTTGTACCTAGATAAGAATAGGTTAGGTATCTTCCTCCCCTACTAATGTTCTAGAAATCACAATCATCATTACCATAATCTAAAAATCTGACTTGGTTCCCAGTTCTATCATCACCCCTTAGATTTAAGCTATTGTTCTAAGTTTGTAGACCTCTACAAGAAACTCTGAGTAGAAATTCAATCACTCTACTGTAGAGATCGGGATATAATCAATACACATAAATACTAAACTCCTCCTGAAAGAGTAAACCCCACTGCTAGTAATTCCTTCTGAGATACAACTCTTAACTTTCTATAGCCCCAATAGTCATCATATAATAACTTAAAAACACTTACTAACTTAGAATTTTTAGGAGTATCACCATACTCTGAGGTAAAACTTTTTCCTTCTAGGATTTCAAACTCTTCTTTCTAATAGGTTAATCATCCATAATTCAAACTTAGATTCTAACACTTAGCATGGATATCCCCAAACTCTTAATGAACTATAATAACTTAGTACTACTAGATAGGAACCATGAAACAATAATCCACTCAAAATTTTATGAACATACCCAACCTTAATAAGCTTCTCTATTTCTGTGGTCATTGCCTAATCGCTATCTTGACTAAAGTATTAACATACTTTAAGTCCCCTTAATTTGTAAACATCTCTCAAAGTGTTATTAAAAAATCTACATAATACCTTCTGGCTCCATAGATATATAATCTTCTAAATCCATATAAATACTACCCCCACTTTACTGTTACTTAACTTATAGGCTTATGCTTCTAACTGTAAGCCATGCGGCTATAGGATTCTAAGAAGGGATCTGAAGGAATATCTGACTTTATCTCAATGCATGATTTTTCATGAATATGAATGAACTTTTTCAATGATTGGAACTTACAGGCTTTGATGGGATCCTTTCAAGCTCATCGTGCAATCTCATAACTATCTTTGGGGACTGTCTGAGAAAACTCTATCCATAGGAATTAAAGCTTGAATATTTTTATTACCTCAAAAATAAGGTTGAATTGGCATGAAAGAAGCAATGTAAGAATCTATATAAGTTTCTTAGAGAACATCTCAACAGTACGATCTGAGATATGAAAGAAGGAAAATATTTCTTAAATGCCCTATATCCTCTCAAAGAAAAGTACAAAAACTTCTATACCGTTTTGTAAGACTCTACTAGACACGACTTCATATATACCCTAGGACACTTAAACCTTGTGCTCTGACACTAAGTTTGTCACTACCTAGGACTACCTTTAGTCGTAATATAGTGCTTAGAGCCACAAGCAATCTCAAGCTAACCCATGTACAGGTATGATGCTTAAGCAACAGATTTAAAATATATATAAGAGATAAATTTACTGAGCGGAAGCATAATCATGACATAATCTATCCAAAAATATTATTTTTCAAAGTTTACAACACTGTAGTTTGAAAGAATAGGGAACTAAAACCACATACAAAGACTATAACTAACTATCTATGAAGCTTCTACTAATACTGGTTATAGGAAGCTGGGACATAACCCCCAACTATCCCTATCCAATACATATGAATAAGAAAATACAATACATGAACTATGACTTACTAGAGTCCTTGAAATAAGAAAACTTATCACCTATTGGCTGAATGTTGTGATCTTCTTGGCAATGATCCTGAGAGTAAGCACCTGAATCTACATCAGATGAAAAATATAGGAAGAAGAGGTATGTTATCAATACTTTGGAATATACTGAGTGTGTAAGATATGCACTAGTTATAAAAATACTTAAAATATGCTTTAAAATTAAGGACAAAATATATTTTCTAAAATATGCATTTGAAATATGTCTGTGCGTAAAAGCTGTAAGGCATAGTGAAATTTCTAAATCATGGGCTAAAATATTTTTGTAAACTGGGAAGTTGTAAAAATATAACTATTACATTTAATCTCAAGATAATGTTGAATATGTTGTAAAAATATACTAAGTATCATTTATGAATAATGAGTCTGAAGTTATGAGATATGATCTGATACAATGACAAAGTATAAACATGTATTGTACAAAATTGAATGACTGAATATCTGAATACAAGGTCATACATATTTGAGCTGAAACATAAGTGAAACATAAACTAAGGACTGTGGTAGCTAACTACAACCGACATATCCCAATCTAAGCAAAAATTAGGGTCCAACATGTAACCCCAGTTGTAAGGGTTCTAGTACCTTGCCAATGGTACCAACACTAGATAGCGTGGATACACTAAACTGGTGTCTTGAAGGATGAGGGTGTTAATCCTATTTGGAAGGTGACCCCTTATAACCTATGGTGATAACATAATTCTGGAACTTAGGAACTTTAACTAAAGGCCTCAGTCCTAACTGATGGGTGAGCCTCCATCTATGCGTTCACTCGATGCTAAGTAATACTTTCAATTGAATGACAATGAATTATAACTAAAACATGAATTGATAACTGGTATGTTCAAGTCATGGTATTCTAAAAATGACAATGTATGCATAATCTGGAATGATCAAAACATATCAACTGGTTCATGCATAAAATATTATGTATCGTGTGTTCATAACCTACAAACTCTAATCACGATAATATTGATTGAAATTAAGAGGAAATTCACAATCTAAAGCCATATACTCACCATTATGTCATAATAAGGAAAGTTATGATTTTGAACATGGGAAGATGCTATTATTATGGAAAAACATGTATTTATGGTTTAATTACAAGAAAATCTAAAGAAATTAGAAAAGACTCATATAGTTTGATAATATACTTGAAATCTTAATTATTATTATGTAACACATGTTTGGATATGGAAAAGCATGAATGATATAAGTTGGGCCTAATAAATTATGAATAATTACTAAAATATGCTATGGGTGAAATTATATCATGGGGAATTGAATTTAAGCTTGGAGTACACAATTTGGGTAAAACCCTAGTTTATGAAAATCATAAATTTCATGAATAAGATCATAATTTGGGCAAAAGGATGAAAGGATATCCTCATTGAATACCCACATACCTGATTACTTTTGATTCTTGAATTGAAGTTTTGGGGATTTGGACTTGGAGATGAAAATTCTCAATTTCTTGCTTTGGAAGAGTGAAAATTGCATCTTTTTGGAGAATTTTTTGAGTTATGTTGAGAATGAGGGATTTAGGGTTGTTTTGTATTTATATTCAAACTTAAAATAGCTTAAACGATGTAGTTTTGGGTTAAAAGAGTGGGAAAAGACCAAAAAACTCTTAGAAACCATTTGGAAAACACCTGGAAGCAGTCCCGGTCATGACTCATGAGGTCTGGCCATGAGTCGTGACTTGAGTCATGGTCAGGAAACCATTTGTAGGCTTTACTTCCTAGATCACGACTCCCGTCTAACAATCCATAAGGTCTGATCATAAGTCGTGGTCAGGGTCTTAGTTAGTGGGCAACTTTGATAGTGCTTCAGTATTTTTGCCATAACTTTTAATACTGATATATGATTAATAGAAAATTGGTATCATTGAAATGCTAATTAGATTATCTATATTTTTTTGGGTTTTGAGATAAAAAATTCTTTGTAATCCAAAAGTTATGCTCGTTTTAATAAGACTATAGTTATATTCTTAACAAGAATTTAATTGCTAAGGAATATCTTGACTTATCCATAGGTTAGGAGCTATTTAAGGACTTAATATGTGTATAAATCACTAATAAAATTACCAAAACATGGTTTTTTTTAGTTTTCATAGACTTGAGGCATAATTCTAATATTGTCTTTAATTTTTGGGGTGTCACAAAATAGTTGAAAGATCTCTTAGATAAGGGCTTCATCAAACCTCGTGTTTCCCTATGGGGTGCCCTAATTCTCTTCGTGCATAAGAAAAATAGTTCTCTCAGAATATACATCGACTACCGTCAGTTGAACAAAGTCACAATCAAGAATAAGTATCATCTCCCCAGGATTGATGACTTATTCAACCAACTTCAGGGTGCCAATTATTTCTCTAAGATAGATCTCATATTCGGCTATCATCATCTCAGAATCAGAGAAAGTGACATTCCAAAAATAGCCTTCAAAACTCGGTATGGTCACTTTAAATTTGTAGTTATGTCTTTTGGACTAATGAATGCTCCTACAGATTTTATGGACTTGATGAACAGAGTGTTCAAGTAGTACTTAGACATATTCTTCATAGTCTTCATAGATGACATCCTCGTCTATGCTCATAGTGAAGGTGAATATGTAGACCATTTAAGGATTGTTTTGCAGACCCTTAAGGAATACCAGTTATTCGTTAAGTTTAGCAAGTGTGAATTCTAGTTTAAATTAGTAACTTTTATTGCCATATCATTTCTAGTAATGGCATTTGAGTTAATCCTTAAAAGATCGAGGCAGTATAAAACTAGCCCAGACCTATCTCTCCATTAGATATTAGGAGTTTCTTAGGTTTAGCCAGTTACTAGAGATGATTTTTGAGGGATTTTCCTCTATTGATTCACCCATATCAGATTAACTTAGAAAAAAGTCAAATTTTAGTGATCTAATTCCTGGGAGAAGAGTTTTTAAGAGTTGCAGACTCGATTCATTTCTACTTCAGTTTTGACCCTACCAAAGAGATCAGATGGTTTTGTAGTGTACTATGATGCTTCTAGAGTTAGTCTTGGTTGTGTGTTGATGCAGAGGGGCAAGTTTATAGTGTATGCCTCTAGAGAGCTCAAACGTCATGAGAAGAACTACCCGACTCACGATCTAGAGTTGGTAGCAGATGTGTTTTCCTTACAGATTTGGAGGCATTACATTTATGGAGTTCATGTTGACGTGTTTACTAATAACAAGAGTTTACAGTATGTTTTCATGCAGAAATACCTAAATCTTCATCAAAGAAGGTGGCTATAATTACTAAAAGACTATGATATGGGTGTGTTATATCACTGAGGTAAGTAAATATTGTGGTCGATAACCTTAGTATATTGTCTATGGGGAGTGTTTCTCATATGGATAATAATAAGAAAGAGTTAGTCCGTGAGGTTCATCAGCTTACTAGATTGGATGTTTGGTTGGTTGATTTGGCTAAAGGTAGTGTTTGGGTTCAGAATGGTTCAGAATCTTCCTTGGTTTTCGAGGTAAAAGAGAAGCAAGACAGGGATACTATTTTGAATAAGTTAAAAGAGGCAGTTCAGGATCAGATAGTTGAGGTTTTCTCCTTAGGGGGATATGGAGTACTTCATTATCAAGGCCGGTTATGTGTTTCGAACATGGGTGATTTGTGGCAACGAATGTTAGCAGAGGTGAATGGATTGCAATACAATATTCACGAAAGAGCCAATAAGATGTACCGCAACTTGAGAGAAGTCTATTGGTGAAATGGTATAAAGAAGGATATTATGGAATTTATGGCTAAGTGTTCAAATTGTTAGCAGGTTAAAGTTGAGCACCAGAGGCCTAGTGGCATGCTTCAAGAATTTAGCATCCCCACTTGGAAGTAGGAAGTGGTGAATATGGACTTTGTTACAAGATTCCCTTATATGTGTCATTAGCATAATTCTATATGGGTCAATATGGATAGAATAACCAAGTCAGCCTATTTTTTGCTCATCCATACTTCATATTCTGCCAAGGATTATGCTAGACTCTATCTCAGGGAGTTATTAAAGTTATATAGAGTCCTTTTAACCACTATTTCAGATAGAGGTGCTAAGTTTACCTCTTATTTTGGAAAACATTTTAGAAAGGTCTTAGTACCCAGTTCATCTCAGTTTGACTTTTCAACCCTAATAGATGGTCAGGTAGAGAAGACCATTTAGACCTTATAGGACATTTTGAGGGCTTGTGTTTTATATTTCAATGGTAGTTGGGATGATTACTTGTCTTTGATTGAGTAATAGTTATCACTCTAGTATTTAGATAGCTTCGTTTGAGGCTTTTTATGGTAGGAGGTTTAGGTATCCTTTTTACTGGTTTGAGGTTGGAAAAGTTGCTTTGGTAGGACCATACTAAGAGTATGAGGCAATAGAAAAAGTTCAGTTAATTCAAGAAAGGATGAAGATAGCCTAGAGTCGACAAAAATCCTATCCAAATATGAGGAAGAGGGAGGTTGAGTTTGATATTGGTGACTTAGTGTATTTAAAAATTTTACCCATGAATGACGTGAAGAGATTTGGTAAGGAAGGGAAGCTCAGTCCCTGATATGTTGGCCCATACAGGATTTTGAGTCATTTTAGGAAGGTAACCTATGATTTAGAGTTGCCTGCAAAGTTAGCATCAGTGCATCTTGTATTCCATCTCTCTTGGCTAAAGAAATTTATTGGTGATCCCATTTCAGTCATCCCTTTAGAGAGTGTGGACATGGAATAAATAAGTTGTTTTAGTGAAAGTTCTATGGAGAAATCAGTCACTCGAGGGAGCTACTTGGGAAGCAGAAGTTGATATGCAAGCTAAGTACCCCTATCTTTTCTCTTCGAATCTATATTCAACTTGAGGCAATGGTTTCCTTAATTAATTAATTCTCTCATTTTCTATCTCATCTATCTAGATATCCTTATGTCATAGCATGCATTCATGAGTTTGTCTTAGTCCATACGTAACGTTTCAAATTTAGATAGTTAGTCATGATTCAGCTCATAGGTGTTCACTGCATTATCTCAGTTTTTCCTAGTACCCCAACTCAGAAAATTTCATTTAGGAATGAATTATCCAAAGGGGGAGATATTGTAATACCCTAAATTTTAAAGATCTAAACCACTCAAAAGATAGGCCACTAAGTTGGCTTTATAACGACGTACGCCTCGCCTCGATCTAATTTCATGGTAAGAAGTTATGTAATTTTTTATTTAAGTGTCAGTCAGCTGCCGGTGGTTATGGCTCACGTGATGACCCTTTATCAGACGTTAAGATTTGTTATGACTAGTCGTAGTCACAATAGAAAGAACCTTCAGTTTCAGCCAAGTTACCACGACTCCACTCCCCAATTCATAATCAGACATTACGAGTCGTTAGGAGGAACTCGTAGTCACAATAGTGTTCAATCAAAAATCTATTCCAGTGGTTACGATTCCACCATACGACTCATAGTCAACCATTTTGAGTCATTGTATGGACTTGTAGACTGACCAGTAAAGGATCTAAGAATAAATCCCCAGACTACGACTCCACCTAACGACTCATAGCCAATCGTAACAAGTCATAGGAGGAAGGTCGTAGTCATCGTCAAAAGAACCCCATACCTTAGGTTTCTAGGTTACAACTCATACCAAGACCATGAACAGTCGTAACGAGTTGTGAGGTGAGCTATGGCGACTGGGAACATAATTCCTGCATGTTTTTATTATGTACTTTTTGGTAATTTCCACCCTTTTTTATAATTTGATGATTGACTTGGCTTTACTTGACTTCACTTGACTTTACTTGGATATCTGTTGATCTCTTTTGACTTGTTGTTAAGGTTACTGAAAGTGCTCTTACTGTTACTTGTTGTATTAAGGTGCAGTAGAGGTGAGCATGTTAACTTATTGTACTGTGTTATGGTTAATTGTGCATATTTATCATCTTGGGTTTGCTAAATGACCCTATAAGTGCGCCATTGTTTTCTTGTGTACTAATACTACACCTTCTCTTGCTTTTGTTGAGTGCATTGCATATTTCAGTGGCTCATACAAGACTTCCCTTGTGACTCTACCGTGTGATTCATATTCAAGGGTCAATAATATATTTTCGGATATCAGGTACCCTTTTTTATTGATAAAGTCTTTTGTCCTGGACTCATGTAATTCCTTTTTATATTTGGAGTTGCATTCCTTGTTGACAATCTTTAGTAGTTTCGGTACTTCGACTTTCAGATCCTAGGGATGGGTATTGATAATGTTCTACATTTCTTCTAGTTTATTTTAAACATTGAATCTCTTTTTGAATTATTAATAGATTAGTTTCTTTTATTTCTTTAAGTATTGGTTAATGCTTCTGGGGTAATTGCTTCTTTCATGGGAGAGTAGGATGGTACTACTCACATCCAATTAGGTCATGAAAAAGTTAGTATCAAAACCTAGGTTAGTCAATCTCATTATACCAAAATGAGTCTAGTACAGTCCCATAAAATGATACAGAGACGCCTGTACTTTTCTTCGGGAGGCTATAGGATTTTAGGAAACTATCATTCTTTATTCTTTTGTGCTATAACTTGATCCCAGTTGGCATTCGGTGATCCAAATCAGTATCTAATCTTTTTTATTATTTTGTACATAGATGGTGACTACTAGGTCAATCAAAACTCAAGCAGTAGCCCCCACACCAACAGCTCTAGATGCTTAGCAAAATGTGAAAGGAAGGAGACAAAAAAAAAAGTAGGAGAAAAATAGGAAAAGCGACACCTACCAGAGGTGGGCTCAAGAAGCTATTGGCTAGGCTCATGAAAAGTCAGTATCACTGCCTTCACCTCAGGATTAATCAAAGTAAAGGGATAAATTATACGAGGAGCTAATGTAGCTGGAGATGGTCACACTGATTGGGGGTGCAGTCTTACCCTGTATGCCTATAGAGATAATTCAGTAGGTGTTAGTTTTCTGAGTGTATTGACTGGAACTTGAGTCACTCTTACTGTACCAGTTGTTTAGGCTCCAAGTGCTTATCCTACCGTCACTATGGCTCCTAAAATGGATAAGGCTTCAGGGATAAATGTTTTCCCTTGTTATGTTTTGGGTTTTGTGACAAATTCAATTGAACATGAGCTGCTGACCAAGTTCCTGAAGATGAAACCTATATCATTCCATGGTACAGAGTCTGAGGAAGCTATTGAGTTCATTATTGATTGTTACGAGTAGTTATATAAGATGGGAATTATGCAGCAACATGGGGTTGAGTTTGTGACCTTTTTATTTGATAAGGATGTGAAATAATACCAAAGGGCATATATTGATTGTCGGTCACCGACCTTACCTTTATTGACTTAGGAACAATTTCATGCTTTGTTGTTAAAGAAGTATGTGCCTTGGGCCCTCTGTGACTGTAATAAGAATTAAATTTTAGCTTCGGAGTAGGGTGACATATTATTTTCAGCCTATGAGGTTGCATTTCATTTCTTATTTGGCTATGCTACTCTGATGTTGACCACTAATAAGGAGAGGGTTTAAATTTTTGTCAAAGGCTTGAATTATGATCTTTAGGTTTTGTATGTTCATATGACTTTTGTAGGGAAATTGTTCAATGAGGTTTTTTGTATTATGTGAAGAAATTGGAAGGGGTCACATAAGCGAGATAGGCACAGTGAATTCAAATGCAAAGGACCCAGTCAGTAGGCCAACCTAACCCACCTTATTCAATTAGTATTGCCAGCGTCTAATGTAGGTCTAGCCAAGGCTTATTCTCAGTTGCATGTTATGAGGAGCCAGAGGTCTTTTTTGTCTTCTACCTGTCGGCATTTTTTCAAGAGGGAATGTTATTATTGTGGTGTTGTTGGTCATTTTAAGAGGGACATCCCATTGTAGGCAGGTAGTTAGACGTAATAGTAGACTCGGTCTATAATAACGGCAAGTAGAGAAGGAGGTAACAACATTGGTCATCCACCGAGTGGAAAGAAGAAATTAACAAAGTGGTTAGGGCAGTTAAAGAAATGGTCTTATAGGAGGAGAAACATAGCTAGTTAGGGAGTTAGCATAGATTGATGAACGGGCTCATTATTATGCCTTACCAGGAAATACTACTGCTGAGGCTTCTAATGCAGTTATCATATATACCATTTTAGTTTATAATCGAATAACTTATAAATATGTAATAAGTAGTCATTGTTCGAAACCCAATCATTTAGGCATTTCATCAAACACTTGCAATTCATGGTTTAAACTAAGCACGGGAATAGTTTTAAAACATATGATAATCACATAGCTATAATACTAAACAATAATTTAGGGATTTAACAATGAAATTTCATGCTTCAAATGTGTAAGGGCATCTTTCAACGAAAATAGATTGCAAACATCACCTATAATCGAAATTCATAAAAGCTTCATGGAGATAGATCATTATAAACATGTAATTTCATAATTTAAAACAAAAAAGATGGATTCTTTGACTCCATGGGTGAAAAGGGCCCATGGATGAACATCTAACATACCTTAGAACTTTAATCTTGAAAGAGAATTAACCTTTCTTGAACGTTCTTGGATTGGGAATTATAATTTCTTGGTTTTCTTGAAGAAGGGCTTGAATCTTGTTCTTGGGAGATGATCTTGAGAGGAAACCCTAATTTTCTTATTCTTGAGAGTGAGGAGGATTATGAGTGATGAGAAACTGATATTTTATCACTTACTAGAGTTTTATGTGTGATTTAAGTCGTGGGAGGTGAGGTAAAAGACCAAAATACCCCTCCGAATCTAAATGGGAATTACTGAATTTTAAGGGTGACGACCTTGGCTGATAAGTCATCAGCCAAGTGATGACCTATCACACCAAGTCGTCATTCAGAAGCTGATTTTATGAGTTGCTGGTTAAGGGTGACGACGTGGGCTGATAGGTCATCACTTAGGTGATGGCCTATGAACTCAGGTCATCACTTGTAAGCTGAAAATAATGGCTCACTGGGTTGGGGTGACGACTTGGCTGATAGGTCGTCACTTAGGTGATAGCCTATAAACTCAGGTCATCACTTTGTTGATAGACAAATATGCTAAAATAAAAAGAGTATAACTTTTTGCTCCGATATCGGATTAAGGTGAAACAAAATGAATTAGAAAGAAGATTCAAAGATCTTTCATTTGATAAAAGGTAGGACACGTAACTAATTATGTACAAGGAGTAATGGTTGTTTAAATTTGACCTAAGCTGAATTATTCTCTAAAACTTAATAGATGTGTTCTCAACTCATTTTTGAGTTTGGAGATTTTTATGACCTCGACTGATATAAAATGACATTTTCACACTATAGAATTGATCATCACACATATATGGACATAAAATCATTGGGTTTTGGTCTACATACTTCATAACAATAGTTTGAATTCTAGCTCAAAAATATGGGGTGTTACAATGGGACTGAATTGAACTAGAACTTTTACGGGGTCTTACAATATCTCTCCCTTAGGAAAATTCATCCTCGAAAGAGACTGACTGAGCTGAGAGGAACTGAGGAACTATACTTACACTGACATGCATAACTGAAGCATGACTGAATTCTGGAGACATGACACATGACTGAACTATTTCATTAATGCATGAATGATATGAGAATGATATGCAGCTGGAACTAAGCATGGAAATAAGGGATTCTAAGGAAAATTGTTTCCTTACACTGAGAATATTACAGAACCTAAGATAATTTACTGAACATGCATGAATGGGATCATGAGATAATAACTGAGTCTAAACCATGATACATGAACTAAATATCCTGAACTGAACTGACTTTTGGAATACATGCAATGTCATGAGAATGGATAGGAAAGAGAGAGTCAACTTATGAGTAACCATTACCTCCTGCTAGATCTGGTTTCATAAAGAAAAGATTTAGCGGTTAAGGATATGAAAACTCAGGGTATTATAGCATCTCCCCTTTGGGATAGTTTGTCCCCCGAATGATACTGACTTGGATGAATTACAAAGGAAAGACCTAGATGATGAATGGGACGCTTATGAACTAAATCATGACTGAATATCTGGAATCTGAAGTTGATGCCTGATGAATAAACTGAACTGAAGTAACAACTTTCATGATCGTGAAGGAATTTCCTCCTAAATAGGAGAGACAAAAACCATAGGAACTTGTCTGTCTGACTGCTAAGCTGAATTACTAGCTATACAAACTAACTCATACTGAAATCTTATACTTAACTGGAGAATTTCTTCGACACTCTTTCTATGAAGTTCTAATGACTTCAGAGAGCAAAGAATCTTGGCATGGTGTGAATAAGTCAACTGAATAAGAAATCACAACATGGCTAAAATTCTGTAATAGGGGACACAGGCCTGCGAAATAACAGCTAGGATAGAGTTACTAAGCCTTATGCCCTGCAGCTACTAACTTTCAAGCTTAGAATACTTTTTGAATACTCTCTCAATTGTACCTTCCACGTTAATACTACACTTCACATGAGGCTAATGAAAATATTCACATGGACACTAATAACTCTACCTACTGAAGTCTGAGCTAGACTAAATTCTGCCACTATGGACAAGCCTACTCGAATCTGCAAAATGCCTACATAACACTGTTATGCTAGTTTGAATCATGAATTTGACACACCTTGTATTTTCACAACTTTTCATCTCATGAATAATTCTGCTTTCCCCTCAACAACTAAATACAACCTCTTAGCTATTCAATAATGTGTAATGAATTTATCCTCTTACACACCAACATGACATTCAAGCCTATCTTCATAACTATTGCCTCATGTAAAACAAGAATACAATAATCTTTCTTTAACATGAAACATTTATACTCTCATATCTAATTAATTGCTCATCACTACATTATTTTATAAGGAAAGGTCATTGAAAGGCTAAAACATGAGGACCTAAAGCATAAATGAACACTATACAGAAATTGACACTTAACTGAGGCCTGAGGAATAGAATATCAACATCATAGATTCATCAAGGGATCTAAACTGAAGATATACATGATAAAATCTAAGCTTCACTAATCATTAAGAGGGTAGCTTGAGTCATGGGAACTGAGGATACTAAAAAATATGAATACATGAGTCATGAACTGCATGACCTCAGTTTGGAGTTTCTGAATTTGTGGAACATGATTAGGACCGCTGGGGGAATTAGAATTCTTTATACTAGAAACTGGAAGCGTACATGAATTTTCTATAGATTGCATGAATATGAGCTATGATCACAGGGATGACATGTAAGGTATGAGTAGATATCGTGATAACTAAAATACAAAAATTTGTACTAAGGTAAGGACCGGTTGGGCATCATCATCTCCTACTGGTTTTCTACACATACGAACATTACTACTAAAATCTGAAAGCTTAACTTGGTTACTTGTTCTGTCATCTCCCCCTTAGACTAAGGCCATTATTCTAAGTCTGTGAACAACTTAATCAATATCTATAAACTAAACTAAAACCACTTTACTTTAGAATCTCGTGTATAATAATGCACATAATCACTAAACTTACCATGAAGGACTACACCTGAAAGTGTAAAACCATATTGCTTATACTTTCTTCTAAGATAGAACTCTTAACTTTCTATATCCCCAAATACATCGTGTAACAACTTAAGAATTGACTATATTAGAATTTTCCACTCCTCTTTCTATTAGCTCAACCTTCAAAGATTCAAACTTGGATTCTAACACATAACAGAAATATTCAAAAATCTTTAGTAACCATACTACTTTAATCATAGCCTTCAAATGTCACATCTCTAAACTTATATTTTCCACACACCATGAGAATTACTACACCAACATCAACAACACATACAACTTTGAATTACCAAACTTAAATTTTTACATACACTGTTTCAAGCCTACTGATTCACCTTTCATATAACTAGCCCATAAATGCAAAATCTATTGAATTTAGATAACACTATCCCCGCTTTACCACTGTTAAACTCCTGGGTTCATTCTTCCAACTCTAGGTCATATGCTATCACAGGATTCTGAGAAGGGATATGAGGGCACATCTAACTTTTAAATAGTGCACGAGGTTTCATGATCATGAATGAAATCTTTAAAACTTTTTAACATTAAAGAACTGATGGAATACTTTTGAGTCTGCGGTAATCCCATACTATCTACGAGGACTGTCTAAAAAGCCCTATCTATAAGACTTTGAGCTTCTCTATTTTTGTTACCTCAAAAGTAAGGTAGAGATGACATGATTAAAGTTCTTAGAGAACCAAGCTATAGCACAATCTGAGACATGAAAAAAGGGAAACTTTTCCTAAAACGTCTTGTAGCCTCTTGTCCATAAGTGTGGTGCGCTTCACACCCATGTACAAGACTCTACTCAACATGGATTTTAGACTCCCTAGAATACTTTAAAACCTTTGGTTCTGATACCAAGTTTGTAATGCCCCGAGAGTACACCCTGGACGCCACACGGTGCTTATAATCTCGAAGGATAACAAGCTAACCCATGATTGGTACCTATTATGAGCACTGAATAATACTGAAAATATATGCAGAAGTAAAACTGAAGATTCCATAAGGTTCTTAATATACTAAGATAATAACTGAGTATAACTAAAAAATACATTAGAAAACTGCATAACTGACTGTGCTAGTCTGAAAGCCTCTAACTATCTGAGTATGGAGTTGATGGGATAAACCCCCAACTAACTCCGACTATAGTAACTACTAAACTAACTGAAATACTAAAATAAGATAATATCGTCAATAGATAAGGACTCACTACTGAATCTGTTGCTGATATTTAAACTGCTATATAGCTTGTGTGTCTGAACCCATGATACAAGACATCATAGCGCAAAGAGAAAGTATGCATCAGTACTTTGAATGTACTGGTATGTTAAGTGAGGTAGGTTGATATACATGGGTTTGTATGCATGAGATGATAAACGACTGAATAAACATCGTGAAGTAACTTGATGAGATAACATGCAAATCTATAACTACTGAACATGCTGAATATGTAATAATGTACATATAAAGTTTGTCTGAATTAGACTAAAACTGAAGTATTAAGTTCTGATAACTAAATACTGATAACTAAAAATTTAGACTAAAACTGAAGTACTAAGTTCTGATGGCTAAGTAACTGATAACTGATAGCCATGGTTTTATAGAACTATCTAAGTTCTTTACTGAATGCTGAGACTAATTACTGAATACTGAAACTATAATTGTGGGAGGTATCATCTAACTGACATGCCCCAGCCTGAGCTGATCGGGGTCCAACCTGTGACTTTAGTTTGAAGGCTGCTAATACCGTGCCATAGGTACTAATAATGGTTGTGGAGTCAGTCCTAACTAACGGATAACTCCTAAGATCAGTCCTAACTAGTGGGTGATCCCTGAGAGTATCAGTCCAAACTAACGGGTGATATCTCATAACCTATATTGGCTATGTAGTTTTGGAACTTAGGGATTTCTTCTAAGGACCCAGTCCTAACTGACAGGTGAGCCTCTATCCCTAGGCTCACTCAGTGCAGAATCCTACTCCCAACTGTACTGACACTGATTACAAGTCTGAGCTAAGCTTAACTAAAGAGGAAATTGACTTGGATTACTGAACTGATCTAAGTTTGACTGATATGATAACGGATTGAACTGATAATGCTCATACATGTTTGATACTATTATGAAACTACTGAGACTAAGTAAATATCTAAATTTTGGGTATTCATAACCCCCAAGACTCGATAACAATAACAACAGGATCACATAAAAGCTTTAAAATCATTGAAGGAAACTATTGTTCATAATTATTCACTTAAGCATTTCATCAAATACATGGGGACCAGCACTTTAACAAGAGGATACTTCTAGACATGATGAGATGATAGCACGATCACATGACAAAATCATAAACTGAGGATTTATTCTGAATTCTCACGAACATAATATGGAAACCATAATATTTAGAACATACTATAATGTATTCCACTTGAAAACAAATCCCAAAATCTTAACTTGTAAACATGTAATAAGTAGTAATTGTTCAAAACCCAATCATTTAGAAATTTCATCAAAAACTTGCAATTCATGGTTTAAACTAAGCATGGGAATAGTTTTAAAATATATGATAATCACATGGCTATAATACTAAACCATAATTTAGGTATTTAACAATGAAATTTCATGCTTCAAACGTGTAAGGGAAGCTTTCAACGAAAATATATTGTAAACATCATGTATCATCAAAATTCATAAAAGCTTTAAGGAGATAAATCATTATAAACATGTAATTTCATAATTTAAAATATAAAAGATGGATTCTTGGACACCATGGGTGAAAAGGTCCCATAGATGAACATCTAACATAACTTGGAGCTTTAAACTTGAAAGAGAATTGACCTTTCATGAACATTCTTGGATTAGGAATTATAATCTCCTGGTTCTCTTGAAGAAGGACTTGTATCTTGTTCTTGGGAGATGATCTTAAGAGGAAACCCTAATTTTCTTGTTATTGAGAGTGGGAGGATTATGAGTGATAAGAAACTGATATTTTATCACTTACTATGATTTTATGTGTGATTTAAGTCGTGGGAGGTGAGGTAAAAGATCAAATACCCCTCTGAATCTAAATAGAAATTGCTGAATTTTAAGGGTGACGACCTTGGTTGATAATTCATCAACCAAGTGATTACCTATCACACCAAGTCATCACTCTGAAGTTGATTTTATGAGTTGTTGGTTAAGGGTGATGATGTGGGCTGATAGGTCGTCACTTAGGTGATGGCCTATCAAATCAAGTCGTCACTTAAAAGATGAAAATAATGACTCACTGGTTTGGGTTGATGACTTGGCTGATAGGTCATTACTTAGGTAATAGCCTATCAACTCAGGTCATTACTTTGTTGACAGATAAACATGCTGAAGTAAAATGATTATAACTTTTCGCTCTGATATTGGATTAAGGTGAAACAAAATTCTTTGGAAAGAAAATTCAAAGATGTTTCATTTTATATAAGGTAGGACACGTAAATCATTATCAACAAGGAGTAATGGTCATTTAATATTGACCCGAGATGAATCATTTACTAAAACCTAATCAATAGAATTCTCTCAACTTGTCTTTGAGTTTGGAGATTTTTATAACCTCGTCTGATATAAAATGACATTTTCACACTATAGAATTGATCATTACATATATATGGACATAAAATCATTGTATTCCGATATGCATACTTCGTAACAATAGTTTGAATTCTAGCCCAAAAATGTGGGGTATTACAATATGACTGAATTGAACTAGAACTTTTACGGGGTCTTACAACTTTACTGTCCCATATATGTGTTTACCCCAATTAGTGATTCAATATTAGTAAACCATGCTTATCGTTCTTGTTTCGTGTTATATATGGTTTTTCAGACAGGTAGATTTGTTTATTTTGTATATGTTGGACTTTTACGTTATTTTGGATTTAACCTAGTTATCTCCTTATCGTGCCTTAAACTATAATTCTAAGAAAGTGAATCTCGCTATGCTTGAAATGGATAAACTAGAGTGAGAGAGAGTTATAGGGCCAAACTGGTGAAAAATACATCATTTGTTCAGGATAGGAAATTAGTGGGGAAGAGGTGTTCAACTCTTTTAGCTTATCTCTAGTATGCCAGTGTAGGATCCCCTTCGATAGAGTTGGCTCTAATGGTTTCCAAATTTTAGGAAGTGTTTTCTTTAGATTTAGCGAGTATGGCTCCAGATAGAGATATTAATTTATGCATTGAGTTAGAGTTGGGCACTTACCCTATTTCTATTCCTCCCTATCAAATGGCTCTAGAGGAGGTAAGGAAATGCAAGACTCAATTACAGGAACTGCTCAACAAGGATTTATTCATCTAAGAGCTTCACTTTGGGGTGATCTGGACTTATTTGTTAAGAAAAAAAATGGTAGCATGAGGATGTGCATCGAATATAAACAATTGAGTAAGGTTACCATCAAGAATAAATATTTTTTGCCTTACATAGATGATTTGTTTGACCAGTTATAGGATGCGATGGTATTTTCCAAAATTGACTTACGGTCGGGTTATAATCAATTATAAATTATGCTAGAGGATATACCAAAGACTATATTTAGAATCCAATATGGCCATTACGAGTTTCTGGTGATGTCTTTTGGGTTGACTAATATGTCGACATCCTTTATGATCTTAATAAATAGTATCTTTGAGCTAATTTTAGATTTTTTATTATTGTGTTTACTGAAGACATCTTAGTGTACCCCAAGAGAAGGAGGAACATGCATGTTATATTCATATTATGTTTGGATTCTAAGAGAGAAGCAGTTGTATGCCAAGTTTTCAAAATGTGAGTTTTTGTTATCGTTGGTTGATTTCTTGGGGTTTGTCATTTCAAAAATAATATGATAGTGGATCCCCAGAAGATTGAGGCAATTAAGAGTTGGGATAGGCTAGTTCAATGACTGAAATAAGGAGTTTTATGGGTCTTACTAGATACTACCACAGGTTTGTCAATAACTTTTCATCTATAGCAACACACTTGACTAGATTAACTTAGAAAGAAGTACCTTTGTTTGGTCACATAACTGTGAGGAGAGATTTCAAAGGCTCAAGACATTGTTGACCATGACTCTTATTCTTTATCTATTGGTTGAAAGTAAGGATTTAATAGTGTTTTATGATGCTTTACTTTAGGGATTGGGTGTTGTGTTAATGCAAGATAAGTATGTCATTGCCTATTCTTCGAGGCAATTGAAGCCTCATGAAAGAAACTAACCGACCCATGATCTAGAGCTAGCAGTCGTGGTGTTAGCTTTAAAAATTTGAAGGCACTATTTTATGGTGTCAAGTATGGGGTTTTCATAGACCCACATATCCTACAACATGTGTTTATTCAAGGATATTTGAATCTAAGGCAACATAGATGGATGGAATTCCTAAAGGATTATGATATTACTATCTGGTATTATTTAGGAAAGGCCAATATGGTGGTAGACACATTAAGAAGAAAGGTTGTAAGTATGGGTAGTTTGTCCTTTTTGAGGGTGTCCAGATGACCGTTATCTAGAGAGATTCAAACTCTAGCATCACAATGCATGTAGTTTAGTATTTCAGACAGGGATAGGGTATTAGCTAGTATTAAGGTGAAATCAATATTTCTAAACCATATTAAGGACCAACAATTTAAAGACAAGAAGTTGAATGCACTCCGGAATAAGGTGGTTCATGGAGAGGTGGTGGACACCACTCTTAGTGTCGATGGGGAGTTGTGCTTTAAGGAAAGGATATGTGTTCCTTAAGTTGGAGATTTGAACTTTGATGTGTTTTCTAAGGCCCATGGTTTGTATTATTATATTTATTTTGGTGTAACCAAAATGTATTGTGAATTGAGGCAGCATTATTGGTGGCCTGGAATGAAAAAATACATAGTAGAGCGTGTGTCCAAGTGTTCAACTGTCAGCAGGTGAAGTATGATGATCAAAGGTCTACGGGATTTCTTTAGAGAATACCTATGCCTGAATAGATATAAGAGAATATTGTTGTAGATATCATGGTGAGACTCCTAATACATTAGGGAAATATGATTCTATTTGAGTAATAGTGGATCGGTTAACGAAATTGGCTCACTTCTTGCCTGTTCGAGTAGATTAAAGCTCCAAGAAACTAGCAAAAACCTATATCAAGGAGATAATAAGGCTTAATAGGGTGTCCTTTACCACCATTTCCTATAGAGACACAAAATATATCTCTAAATTTTGGTATATGTTGCACAAGGAGTTGGGAACCAAGCTGACCTTTAGCATAACCTTTCACCCTTAAATCAATGGGCAGATAGAGAGGGCGATACAGATGATAAAGGACATATTGAGAGCTTATATGACTAATTTTGTGGTAACTGAGACCAATTCCTTCCTTACTTTGTGTGAATTTTTATGTAATAACATTTATCACTCTAACATTGATATGACACCATTTTAGGCACTATATGGAATAACGTGTAGAACACCTTTGAGTGGTATGATACTGGAGGTGTTAAATCTTTAGGCACTGGTTGGGTAAGAAAGACTCAAGAAATGGAAAGGTTTATTCATGCCAAGTTGTTGGCTGCTTAAAGTAGACAGAAAGAGTATTTAGACTATAAGGTAAGAGACGTGGCTTTCAAGGTTGGTGAATAGATCCTACTTAAAGTGTATCCCATAAAGGGGGTCACGAGGTTCGGTAACAAAGGCAAGCTCATCCCTCTATATATTGGTCCTTTTGAAGTTCTTGAGGATGTGGGTCCTATGCGTATAGATTGGAGGTCCCACTAGGGTTGTTAAGAGTTCATCTTGTGTTTCATAATCCATGCTCAAAATGTACCATAGGTATGGAGATCACATTATTAAGTGGCAATCAATTTTATTAGATAAGAATTTGTCTTATGAGGATGAGCCGATGACAATTCTAGGATGTTCAAAGTTGAGTGTCACACCTCAAATCCTATTAGGGAAGACAGGCACCCATAGCCATGAAGGCTCAAGAGAACCAATCCATAACCTTAGATTTCTCATGCATGTAACTATAATAACCAAAGGTTTTGTCATACATGGATATAGTGCATTAATGAAGAATAAACAACACGCCCAAAACTATATCTGCCAGACTTGGCCGTTGGGGCCATAACATGTAAAACATAAGACACTATCATGCTTAACTTTACATTGGTCTACAAAGCCTCTAAAAGATACATAGACACTTAGTTAATGTAGGGGCAAACCCCCTCCATATTTTTAAATTTTGTACAATACCCAAATATATAAAACAGACTTGGAAAGCCCCAAATCAATCTGGAGCTCACCAATAACTGTTAGATTTCCTGGATCCTACTAAAAAGGTGTATTATCTAAAGTACTTGTGCCTGTAGCATAAAATATACGTCCCTCATAAGGGGCGTCAGTACGAAAATATGTACTGCATATGAAACGCTGAAAGTAACAACACATGATATAGGAGCTCAATGAAAATCAAATACAAGTGTACAAATAGTGATAGTAGACCACCTTTATATATACTTGTAGGTTCAGGTACATTACATTATTTTCTGTAATTTACTTTTCATAGTTCATAATCTTTGTAATCCATATGATACAAATAACTAGCTGATCTATAAATAGACAAATCGGGATCAACCTATTCTAGGCTTACGCCATTGAGCTGTCACCCATATATAAATATTGGGATTATCCTATACTCGGATTACGCCCCTGAGCTGCCACCCATATATAAAGGTATCAGGATCGGCCCATGCTAGGTTCATGCCCCTGAGCTACCACCCATTCAATTAAGATTTGTGTTACTTAGTTTATTTAGCCTTTAAGATTGTTACTTTGGTGGTCATAACATTTTGGTACTTTTGAATAATAATTTACCAATAAGAGACATTTGAATAAACACTTAATGCAATGACAAATAGGTATGGAGCAAATTGTACATGAATGAAATGTTTAGGAGCTGAAAGTAACATATGGATTTTATTTGACTTAAAGGAAAACTCTTGAGACTTTCTAGTGAATGTAAAAATGCAGACTTGATAATAATCATGTGGTGAGGTATTTTAATACATTAGAGAGAGGGAGAAAGGTAGCTATCTAGATGGGAGGTCATGTGTTACCACTAGGTATCATTTATTATGGAAGAGCTTTAGACGCTTACTTTGTACCACAAGTGTTAAATTTTATGCCAAAGAATATGACATAGAGTAGCCTTACATACCTGTTTGTATAACTCCGCTATTAACCCACTTAACTTCTAGCCTTAAGAATTGTTTATCTACAATAAAGTATATGGTAAAACTAATATCAGTAACTAGCCAACACACTAGGCTACTTAACTTTGCCCAAAATAGTAGCCAGGCAGTAAGCCCTTAGTTTATTAAAGAGTGTTATTTTAACCCTTTTCTCCTCCAATTACACCCATATACCATACATATTCTTATAAGATCCCCCGAAACAACTTTGGTTTCATTACACCTTCCAAACGATACACAAAATAGCATGGGAAATAAATATATACAAGAATTAATTCGGTGGTGTACCACCACACTTTATTCTATATTTCAATACAAACTAATCATACCTTTCCCCAATATCAACCTGGCATCCCCCAACATATACACATAAAATAGTTCACAAAACAGCCCCAAATCCCTTTTACTGTAGCAATCAAATATGGAACTCATCATCCGTTGACTTCTCAATAACAACACATCCATAATTCTTTCCTGAATTAATATATAAGGAGGACAAAATGGAGCAGTCACCTTACCTCAGTTTTCTGCAACTTATCTTTCTAATTTGAACTCTTCAAGAACTTGAACTTTCTTTCACACTTTAAATTAAAGAAGAAAAGAGAAGTCTCTTAATAACAAAGGAAAAGTAAGCAGTTAGCTTACTTTATATTCTGTCATGGACTTATAATTAAGCATGAATAGCATGTTTTCCTAATCTTCAATGGGAGAATTAAGCTAAACCATAATTGTTTTCACTTACCTAGGTGAGGGTTTCTTCAAGAACCCTAGAAGGAGAATTAGGGCTGCTCCTAGCTGTTTTAGAGAGAAGTAGGGAGAACTTTATGAAAAATAGTACTTTTGTGACTTCGAATTGAAGGAAATGACCAGCAACTTGGCATTAAAAAGGCCCTATTTTTGGCCATCTATTTAGCTGTATCTTGGACCTCAAAATTGGTCAAATGGGTCAAATTAGGTGATGCACCTACTTAAAGAGATCAAGCTGCTCAAAAGGTCAAAGTAGGTGATGTAACTACTTTCTTAAATTCTTATTTGGGCTCAATTAACTTGGTCCTTTGGCGGATATAACTGTTGGGACATTTCTTCATTTCCTTTTCTTTTACTTAAGTTAGGACTAAATTTGATCCATAGCCTTGGGTACATTAACTTGGTCCATATAGCTCAAGTAGGTGACTCACCTACTATCTTAATTAAGAGTCACAAGCACCTCAATATTTTATTCCATTTTAATCCTTAACCCTTGTAATATAACTTGAAACTTATATACACTTGGTCACTTCAAACTTTAGATTCAAATACTAGCTTATGATCCCAAGTTTAAATAGTTGCATTGCTATTAACTTGGTTTCTTCATACTAAAACTATGGGCAGTATCTAAAACTCCATCTATACCATCAATACTCGTATAACAAATCTCATCCATTACCTATACAAAAGGCTATAACAACTTCCATATAAATAGAACCAAAACATGCAAAATACGGGGTGTTACATCCTCCCCCCTTTAGAACATTCGTCCTTGAATATTAGCATAACTGTTCAACCTAAACAAGTTGAAGCCTAAGGTTAATATTCCTGTTATCACACGGTAATTATATATTATACTTACTTTTTATTTATCTAATTCATCATCTTGGACTTTCTCTTCATAGTTGATTAAATAGGGGTACTTAGATTTCATCGCTTCTTCAGCTTCCCATGTCATCTTTTCTACTTGTTGGTTTCTCCAAAGTACTTTTATAGAAGCTATTTCCTTATTTCTTAACTTCTTAATTTGTTGATCTAGAATGGCAATAGGTATTTCGTCATAGGTGATATCTTCCATAACTTGTATATCTTCAGTAGGAGTAATGTGAGAAGGATCAACGATGCACTTTTGAAGCATTTAGACGTGAAACACTGGGTAGAATATTGAGAGCTCTTAGGGTAGCTCTAACTCATATAGGACTTGGACAAACCTTCGAATAATCTTATAAGGGCCTACATAACGTGGACTTATTTTTTTGTTCTTACCAAATCTCATTACCCCTATCATTGGTGATACATTTAAGAATACCCAATCACTGATAGCAAACTCTATCCCCCTTCTTCTAATATCCGTATATGATTTATGTCGGCTTTGGGCTATCTCCAGCTGTTGCTGAATCACCTTAACCTTCTCCATAGTTTGATGAACAATATCTGGCCTAAACAAGGCAGTTTGACCCACTTCAAACCATCAAATTGGAGATCTATACTTTCTTTCTTACAAAGCTTTATATGGTGACATTTTGATACTTGAATGATACCTATTATTGTAGGCAAACTCAATAAGAGGTACATGATCATACCAAATATCTTTAAAGTCTGATACACAAGATATTATTATATTTTAAGTGTTTGGATGGTACGTTCTGCTTGTCCATCTGTTGGAGGGTGAAAAATTGTACTTAGATTCACTTGTGTTCCCAATTTTCTCTGAAAAAACTTCCAAATACTTGTAGCAAATTGAGCTCTCTTATCCGATATAATAGATACTGGTACTCTGTGTAGCTGAACTATCTCTTTGATATACAATTTTGCGTACTCTTCAGCTGTATAAGTGGTCCTAACCGGTAGAAAATGTGCTGATTTGGTAAGCCTATCAACTATTACCCATATGGAATCAAACCTTTAAGATGTACGCGGCAAACCAGTGATGAAATCCATGTTGATCATGTCCCACTTCCAGATTGGAAGATCTACATATTGCATATAACCCCCGAGCTTTTGGTGCTCTATTTTAACTCTTTGATAATTTGGACACTCGGCTATGAATTCTGTAAAGTTCCTCTTCATGTTACCCTACCAATACACTCTTTTCAAATCATGATATATTTTAGTTGACCCCATATGGATGGATTACCTTGAATGATGTGCCTCTATCATAGTCCTCTTTCTTAGCCCATCTATATTAGGCACATACAATTTGTTTTGGTACTGAAGTACTCCCTCTTGTGTAAGCTCAAATTCCTTTTTCATACCATATTGTGCATTCTCCTTAAACTGTAATAGAATAAGATCTGCATATTACTTCTCTTTAACTTGGGCTACTAAGAAAGATTCTACCGCATTACGCACAATAAGCCCCTCATCTGGAGTTTCAAGAAGGTGAACCCCCAAATTGGCTAGTTGGTATAAATATTTAGTAATCCCTTGTCATTCCATAGGCTTCCCATAAGTTCCCACCATAGCCTTACGACTTAACGCATCAGCTACCATATTTGTTTTCCCCTGATCATACAAGATATCAACATCATAGCTTTTTAATAGTTCAAGCTACCTTTGCTTCCTTAAATTTAGTTCCTTATGGCTAAAATATATTGTAAACTATTATGGTCAATATATATTTAAACATAAATCCCATACAAGTAATGGCGCCATATCTTTAAAGCAAATATAACTGCTGCTTGCTCAAGATCATGTGTAGGATAATTTTTCTCATGTGGTCGCCATTGTCGTGAAGCATATGCTATTACTTTACCATGATACATCAAAACATATCCTAAGACAATTCTTGAAGCATCACAATATACTGCATACCATTTTGTAACTTCTAGATGTACCAATACGAGTGTGAAAGTCAACTTATTCTTCAGATCTTGGAAACTCCTTTCACATGTATCATTCCATTGAAACTTGGACGTTTTCTGTGCTAGCTTTGTTAAAGGTGCAAAAATTAAAGAAAACCCTTTAACAAATCTCCTATAGTAACCTGCCAACCCAAGGAAACTACGAACCTCCATAGGCGTTATTGGTCTTGGCCAGTTCTTCATAGCTTCTAACTTTTGAGTATCAACCTTTATTCCTTCATTTGATATAATATAACCCAAAAATGCCACATATTTTAACCAAAACTCACATTTAGAGAACTTTACATATTACTTACTACCACGAAGAATCTGTAACACCTGTTGAAATGACTGGCATGGTCCTTTTGTGATCTCGAATAAACCATAATAACATCTATAAAGACTATCACGAACACATCTAAGAATGGCTTGAACACCCTATTCATCAAATCCATAAGAGCTTCGGGTGCATTAGTTAACCCAAAGTACACGACTAGAAACTCATAATGACCATACTTTGTTTGAAAAGCTGTCTTGGGTGTATCATTCTCTTTGACCCTTACTTGGTTGTAACCCAAACTCAAATCAATCTTTTAGAAATACTTGGCGCCTTGTAATTGATCAAATAAATCATCAATTCTTGAAATGGGATATTTATTCTTAATAGTCACCTTATTTAGTTATTGGTAGTCAACACACATTCTCAATGATCCATCTTTCTTATGAAAAAATAACACTGGTGAACCCCAAAGGGACATACTAGGCCTTATGAATCCTTCCTCTAGCAAGTCTTTTAATTTCTCTTTCAACTCTCGTAATTCTGTCAGGGCTATTCTATACGGAGGAATTGAGATTGGTTGAGTACCTGGAATCACATCAATATCAAACTCTACTTCTCGTTCTGGAGGTAAACCTGGAAGATCTTCAAGAAATACATCAGGAAATTCATTTACCACTAGAATAGTTTGAAGAGTTGGCTCCGTATCTGTATCCTTCACTCTAACTAGATGATATATGTAACCCTTGGAAATAATCCTTTTTGCCTTAAAATAAGAAATAAATTTACCTCGTGGCACACTAATATTACCTCTCCATTCAAGGACTACCTCTCTTGGAAAATGGAAATACACACTCTTAGTTCGGTAATCTACTATGGTATAACAAGAAGCCAACCAGTCCATACCCTTTATAACATCGAAATCTACCATTTCTAACTCAATAAGATCAGCCATTGTATCACAACCACAAATAGTTATTATACAGTTTCAATACACTCTCCTAGATATAATAGATTCACCAACTGGCATAGACACTTGAAATGGCCTAACTCATAATTTCGGTGTTCTTTTGAAATTTTAAGCAACCAATGGAGTGATATATGATAATGTAGAACCCGGATCAACAAATGCATATACATTATGTGAAAATATGGATAATGTACCTGCAACCACATCCGTAGAAGCCTCTAAATTTTGTCGATCCGCTAGAGCATATGTACCACCATTGGTTGTACACCCCTACCTAAAGAAGGCACCAATGATGATGATGCAATGTCTGATCCAATAGGTCATGCCATACCACCCATGCCCCTTTGTGGGCATTCTCTCATCATATGTCCTGACATACCACCCCAAAAGCAAGCATCTATCCTAAAACAACATGCACTTATTAAAGCTTTCCACATTATTTACATGGCTACTGATGAGGCCTTAATTGGCTCATACTCCTTTGCTCTTGATGCCCTAATACTTGTGAACTCTCACTCTCACTTCTTTGCCTAAATTGATTGACCTTGAAACCACGATGGAGCACTAGCTGTAGAATAAGAAGATAATGGCCTAGGCAATCTATTAGAAAATTAAGGCCTAAAATCTCCTTGGGATGCCATAAACTTCCCCATAGATCTAGCCCTCTTGGAATAACCTCTTTCCAATTCTTGTGTTCTTCTTCTTTGCCTCTGATCCTTAAATTTTTGTGAAAAAGCTTGTATCCTTGCTATATCTATGTCATTGTTCAAGGCAGCAATAGTACAATCTCTAAACAGATATGGATCCAATCTATCCACATATCGATGAACTCTATCATCTATAGTAGCTACTACATTAAGAGCATGCCTAGCCAAAGAGTTTAATCAGAGGCCGTATACTCTCACACTTATATTTTCTTGGCAAAGATTTAGGAACTGATCCGCATGGGCCTCTCGAATCTCAAATAGAAGGTAATGATCAATAATACCTAGTTGAAATCTTTCCAAGTAGCTGAAGGTGCATCGATACCCCTAGATTGTTTCCAGTCTTTATACCCAAATATAGCCTCTTCTTTGAATCTATATGTTGCTACCTCAACTGTCTCTTTACCCGATACATGCATGATATCTAGAGTCCTTTGGATTTGATCAATAAATTCCTATGGTTCCTTATTAAGATCTGATCCGGTGAATGTGGGAGGATCCAACTTAAGAAAATCCTATGTCTGTAGGCTAGCTGCCCTATCTGCACCACTAGAACCTATGGTTGGAGTAGTTACTTGATCTTGTACGGCAACTTATGAGCTAGCAACTGCACCGCATTCCTTAGATATTACTGAGTAGCATTTATAGGTGGTTCTGAGTCTGTTGTTCTTCCCCTCCTTAGCTCTTCTATAGATGGAGGAGTAGAAAAGGTTTGTGATACAAACTCAGCTTGAGCCTCACTTTGATTATCTTGTCTAGGTGGTGACTTGATGGTCCCTTCTCTAGTAGCCACGTTTACTTGCTTACCTATATTCTTACTCCTTCTTGTAATCGACATCTTTACTATAATAAGAAAAAAATAGATTCAATGGTTAAATATGACTTCACGTACAAATTGGGCTCTACTGTACGACCTAAGATATGAAGAAGAAGAAAAAAAAAACAACCCCTATATGTCTCATAGCCTCCTATTTATAGATGTGATGCATAACAAACCCATAAGAAAGACTCTACATAGACACAGCTTTGTAGACTCCCTAAGAAGACCTTGCTCTGATACCACTTTTGCCACGCCTCAAATCCCATTGGGGCATACAGGCACCCGTAGCCTTAAAGGGCCGAGAGAACCAATCCATAACCTTGTACTTCCCATACATGTAACCATAATAACCAAAGGTTTTTCCATACATGGATATAATACATTGATGAGAAATAAACAACAAGCCCAAAACTATATCTGCCAGACTTAGTCGTTGGGGCCATAACATCTAAAAGATAAGACACTACATGCTTAACTTTATACTGGTCTACAGAGCCTCTAAAAGATACATAGACACTTATTTAAGGTTGGGAAAAACCCCCGCCATACTCTTAACTTTTGTACAATACCAAAATATATAAAACAGACTAAGAAAGCCCCGAATCAATCTGGAGCTCACCAATAGCCGTTGGATATCATAGGCTCCTACTAAAAAGGTGTATTAGCTAAAGCACTTACGCCCGCAGCATAAAATATAGGTCCCCATAAGGGGCGTCAGCACGAAAATATGTACTAAATATATAAGGCTGAAAGTAACCACAAATGATATAGGAGCTCAATGAAAATCAGATATAAGTGTACAAATAGTACTAGTAGACCATCTTTATATATACTTGTAAGGTTAGGTACATTACATTTATTTCTTCATTTTACTTTTCTTACTTTATAATCTTTGTAAGCCATATGATACAAATGACCAGCTGATCTGTAAATAGACAAATTGGGATCGGCCTATGCTAGGCTTACGCCCCTGAGATGCCACCCACATATAAAGGTATCTTGAACTTTATCTATACCATTAATACTCGCATAACAAATCTCATCCATTACCTATACATAAGGCTATAACAAGTTCTATATAAACAGAACTAGAACATGCAAAATATGGGGTGTTACATTGAGGATAAAGGAAATTCATTCAGTCAAGGTTTAATAAAAATAATATTCGATTGAAGAAGCCACTTGGGAAGCAGATAAGGACATGTGGGACAAGTACCCTCACTTGTTTGAGGATATATATACTCTATTGTTTTCTTATTTCAACCTATTTTTCTTGTTCGATTGTTCGGGGATGAACGATGGGTAAATTGGTATCTATTTTAATGAACCTTCCCATCATTACATATAAGTCTCTCATTTAAAAAATCAAGCTAAGATTCTCCTTGCATTTGAAGTTATAATTTTTAGGCTAGGCTAGTCTTGGATGAAATATGAACAAGGAGTCGTCTAGGAAAATCCAAGAATAGATTGGATAAATGTGGTAGTATTTATCTTAATTGTTAGTTAGCTAAGATGATAAGAAACCCATAGGATTTTTCAAAATTGAATTTGGGTAAGTAGAATTCCTACAATGATCCTCAACGTAAAGGGAATTGTTTGAGATGTCATGGATTTAAGGTGTATTGTGAAAAATGGGACTTCTAGGGAAAATCATAAATTTTGCCTCGTATGTGTTGCTATAGCAGTGTGCATATCGCTATAGCAACAAGCCCAAAAGCAGAATAATTCTCGTTATAGCAACCAATCAACGTGGTCAAGGGTCGCTATACAAACTATGTCACTATAGCAATACCACTACAGCAATGTCGCTATACCAACATTATCGCAACATAAATCATTTTTTTATCTAAAACCCTCCCCCCTCCCCAAAATTTTTTTTTTAAAAAAAATGCATTTTAGGGCTTTAGTAGTGGCAATTTGGGCAAAAATCATCAATTTTTCATCGTTATTCTTTGTTAAGAAAAAGATTTCATCCTCTTTAACTGGTAAATTGATAATCTAGCCTTAGATTCCTAGTTTACATAGTTTGGGGGATGGTAAAGGGATGGTTTTAGTTGATTTTCTGGTGTAATAGAGTAATTTAGGTATAAAATCATTGAGTTTTGATTAATGATCATTAAATTACCCTTGCATGTTGTTACTTTTCTAAATTATCCATAAAGTTAGTAGGTTTAGGTGAATTATGGTAGAAAAGCCCTAGAATGGGGTCAAATGATCATGAACTTAGCCTTAGGAGTTGGGAATGAGTTATAATCCGCACTGGAGTAGGTCATTGCATTGATTATGTGATTTGTATTTGTCTCGAGATTGAAAAAAAGAAAAAATTGCATGGAAAGATAATGTTCCGGCTTAGTTGAGTTATTCAAGCTTGGATTAAGGTAGGTGATGATTACGTAGTTTAATCCAACTTGTGATATATGTGCATGTTAACTATTTCCTAGTATTGCTGGTTGATACATGTTGTTAGGTGTGATCACATTCCATTGAACTTATATGTAAAGCTTGTGAATAATACAAGTGTTGGCCGTTGTATGTAATTTCTTACATATATATATACATGTAGACACGTGATTTTTGACTCTCTCTAGATTTTTAACCTATCTTTCGGTATTTTGTTTGATATTTATTTTATCTCTTATTTCATTTTTTATAAATTTTAGATAAAGATAAATAAATAAATAAAATTACAATTTTGGGATATTTTTATTTTTATTTTATTTTTTATTTTCATTTTTAAAATAATACGAAAATTCAAAAAATATATATTTTTTCCTTTTAATTTTAACAAAATAGGCTAGTGGTTTTATTATTCTCTTAATTTTATTTATTTTAGATTATTACAAGCTTTTATTATATTTTCTTAAATACAAAAATTAATTAATAAATATTTTTTATTTATTTTATTATTATTTATTTTAAATTTAAAAAAAATATACCCTATAACTACCCCACTCTATCTGATATCCCTCTTCCCACAACCTCGCCCCGTTATCAGGTAACTCTCTCAACCTACCCACAAATAAAGATACGTACACTACATCGGATAGAGAAAACAGATAAAGAAAAAAATTAGAAAGTACAGAGAGGAAACAAAAAGAAAAGTACAAGATTATTAACCAAAAAGAAGCAGAAGAGAGAAGGGGTCAGATTTAGAGTGTGGAGTTCCTTTCGAAGTTTCCGATAACAACGTTTGAGTTTCTATTTTAATTCATCAACATGTTCTTATTCTATTTTTGTAGTATTTATTGTATGATTTCTTTTAGTGAATCAAATCATGTTCATAGTTACGTTAATGATTCCATGATTTAATATGTCATATTATTTATGTAATGTATTGAATTAAGAAAAACAGACGTAGCAACACACCCACACACTTTTTGATTTTTCTTATGATCACATAATAATATACACACATAGGACATTCACACACAATCACAGTGGATATGCATAAACAAAATAAACAACAACCAAAGAATACACAGTCTTTTATTTTGTCCATTCATTAATGCATACACTGCACACACCACACACTATACACTATAAATCAATTGATGGAAAACCAATGAAGAAAAATTTTGAAAAGAAGAGAGAGAGTAATCAAAAAAGTCATGAGTCAATCACCGGAGAATGTCGACGAATAAGTTTTAGTTTTGGTTGAACCACCGCCGGAACACTATGTCGAAGACACGCTGGAAAACCCATTAAATCTGACCCCGTGGTCAATTCCGGAGATAGCCCATTAGAAAATTGACTATGCTCAGTCCGGCCGACTCCTCTCTGACGAATTTCCACTGAAATACGCCCACTTCAACCCGTCAGTCGTCGTATCAAAAAAGTACACATTCACGCACACTATATGCACACCATCGGAGCCCCCCTCCACCCCACCCCAATCACTGGGAAATGCATAAATCAACCAACCACCACCGGAGAACCATCTCTACCATTGTTTTCCTCCTTTTCCCATCACTAGATCTGTCGACAGCCTAAAAACCACCAAAAAATTGCACCCACCAGTCGTCTTTCAGATTTCGTCCAACCATGGCCAGTGGAAAGACCACTCTAGCCAGTGGACACCGCTACACCGCCCCATTCTTTCCTTATCCTGCCCCTATCACACTATGAAATCAAGATCTAGCTGGATTTTGGTCACCTAGCGATGCTTCGGTGAAATACCATCGGAAAACCCACTGGATCGTCCTTTTATTTTTACCCATATTAATTTATAAAAATACTTTTCTTTGTAGATCTACATTTATTTTTCAATTGAATTTTAGAGCTTTCTTTTATTAGAGTTAATTTAAAGAGATTAAATTTTGGGCATAATATTAAATTTAGCATAATATGGGTAGATTTGTGTATTTTTATATTTCATTATTTCATTATTTTATTTATTCTCATTAATAGAATTTAATAAATATTTATTAAATTAATTTATCACTTTAAATGAATTTCCCTCAGATTTACTATTAAGGTTAGGTAATATTTTGAATAGGCAAAGCTTTTAAACATTAGGCAAGCATAAGATAATTAATTTTGGTCTTGAAACTGCCTCAAATGAATATGGCCTAAAGTTATTGTTAAGGTTAAGTAGCACTTCGAATAGACAAATATAAAAGTTTTCAAATATTAGGCGAATATAAAATGACTAAATTTTATCTCAGTTAAGAATACGGCGGAAAGATGTTTTAAAATAATTCAAAGATGCAATAATGTACCTTGGAAATATTTTTCTAAAATTAACTTTCACCGATTTATTTAATATAGAAGTGTGGATAGATATTTTTGGTATAGTAAAAATGAGAGAATTAGGCTTTAACATAATTTATCAAAATAATTTAAGACAAGATAAGTCAATAAAGCGACTATGATAGAACCACATGACTCGAGGGGTGCCTCACACATTCCCCTCAGTCAACATAATTTCTTATTCGATCTTCTATTTTTGCAGAACAAAACAAAAGAGTCATTTCCTTTTGATTAGGGATTCAATAAGGTGATTTGGAATACTACAACTTGATTCCAAGTGTCAACTCTATAAATAAAATTATCCCTATTCAAAACTGTCACTTTAATAGGAAAAAACCTTCGACCTTCTAGCGAAAAGGGGATGTGATATCTCTGGCGACTCTTTTGGGGACTTACCAGAATTCAATCTTTTGATATTGACTTTACTTGCTTTAATTATTTTGATATTGTTGAATTGTATTATAAATTGTTTTTCTTGCGTACCCCATCTAAGTTCCTGAAAATAGGATAGAAGGAATGCAGAATATGCATCCTACCTTCTTTTTGAGACAGCCAGAGTGTCAAGGCACATGGTGAAGGATTATTTGTCACACATGTTATGAGGGGTTTGGATTAACAAGGAAGTCGAACTAGCACTGCTACCTAACCCTATCAGGCTAAACTTAGTAGAACTCAAACTCAGAATCTGGTTATCTCTATTAGGTTTTCCTTTATTTGCATCATGTGCATTTGACTTAGCCGGACTTGGCACAGGGGTCGGGATTGTCTAGGACAGGTGTCTCTCTTTATAATTACCAACATATGCATCCTATATGGTCTTTGATATTTATTTGGGAAGGCCATTTGATTGCTGACCGGCTTTAGGCAACTTGGAGAAATACAAAAGAGTGTCTTGTCCTCCAAATTTAATTATATTTTTCAAAAATAATATTAATAATGAAATTTGAAAATAAAAATTTAGTTTTCATGAACAACGAGGGTTTGATTCTCTCTTTAGTGGAATACGTAGGAAATCCTTCCCAGGATATGACCTTGTCTTTTAAAATATGAAATTCATTCACTAATTTATCAAGGAATATTTTTGAAAATATGATTATTTTTCATTGGTGATATTATTTTATTTTATGTTTTCTTTCTTCTTTTTTTCTTATTCTCAAATTTATTTTTTAATAAAAATCCTAATAGTCCTGAACCTTTAGGGGTCGTGAGCTGAGTTTTTATAAAATAATAAAATATGTAAGCATATAAATCTTAACAGTCCTGAACCTTTAGGGGTCATAAGGCTAAATTTCGCACAACAACATGCGTAAAATATTTATTTTTTGTCTCTTTCTTTCTTTCTAAGTTATTTTATTTCTTTCTCTAGCATACTTAGTTGTATTTTCTCCCAAACACATAGTTGAAATTGTATAGGAGTCTATCATTGCAAAATTCCCAGTAGAGATGGTCTAAAGAAGTGTTATCTCTTAAAACAAATGTTGACGTTTATATTTCTCTCACTTCTTATTTTGAATAAAATCATTTTGCATCTGAGTCAAATTTAGCGGTTGCATTAACTCTCACGAGTCAAGATAAAAAGTTCAAAAATTAGTGAATTAAGTTGTACCGAGAGTTTAGACATTTCCTAACCTTGTGCTTTATCCATTGGTATAACATGTCTTCTCCAATTTGTGAAAAGTGTCAAAAAAGGAAAGAAATGGGAATGTACCATTACAAGTTGTAGACTGTACCCTCTGGAAAATTTGGACATGGTGGAACGAGATGAATTTATTGGATCATGGTAAGATATATAAGTATTTAGGTTTTTTGACAATAAACCCTAGAAGGGAGGTGGTTGATACATTACTGACTTTCTAGGATCCAATGAACAATGTATTTCATTTCTCAAATTTAGAGTTGACTCTGACTATGGAGGAGATAGTAGCTTATATTGGATTTGGGGATATGCACCGGGAAAACTCAAAGTCCCAAGACTTATCTCGATAAACAAATTCTGTAAGCTCCTAAACATACGTAACTCAAAAGAAAAATCAATAGAAAAAGGTTGGGTCTCCTTACAGTTTTTGTATGAAAGATAGAAAGACAAGAGGGGTTTGAGGAGTTCAGTAAACAACTTTGTAACAAGGGAAGTTTTGAGGATTGGAAAGTTCATAAACGATTTGCATTCATGGTAGCCTATTTAGGAATTATGGTCTTCCCGAGGAGAGAGAAAAAATTAATTTTTATTTTGCTGGATTGGTACATGTATTGATTATGAGAGAGGATTACACTATGGTACCAATAATTTTGGCTAAAATTTCTCGTGCTCTAACCGTTTGTCAAAAGGGAAAAGGTTTTTTTGAAGGATGTAACATCTTGCTACAAATGTGGATTGTAGATCATCTTTATCAACATCCTACGATGGAAATATTTGTTCCTGAATGAGTCAATCACATCAAAGATTATGAAGAAAGGATGGAGAAATATAAAGGTCCAGAAGGAGTTAGTGATTGGATAAGCTTTTTCACTTACTGACAGTAGATAAGATCACTTGGAATCTCCCGTGGTTACCTTGGAGGCGGGTCATACATAGTTCTGTTATTTGGCCTTTCTTGTTATTGATGGGTATTAGAGGTGTTCAACTATATGTGCCATTGCGGGTTCTACGTCAGCTAGGCAGACGTCAAATAATTCCCATAATAGAAAATATAAAAGAGTTTGTGTATGAGGTCAAACCAAAGATTCTCCTTCCAGGGGGTTTGGAACAGCAGATTTGGGATGGTTATCATCTTATGGGAATTAAAACAATGGTCATAGAATGTGAGAAAGGAGAGATACATTTAGGATACTATGAATGGTTTGAAAAACAACCACCTCCACCAGTTAGACCAAAAAGATCGATTAAGGGGCCCATAAATTAAGAGGCTACAATAAGGATAGGGATTGAGATGGCCATGCGAGAACATCAGGATGTCAATCAAGCTTTGAGAGAGAAATTAGAGCATGATAGGGCAGCCTTGACTCAATAACAAGTAGATAAGAATGCAGAGAATGAGGCGAGAGTTAAGCAAGCATGATTAGAGGTAGAGAGGGATTATTAATCCACTTTTCAGGTGCTAAATAATGATTTAGAATGAGCTAGGGAAAGAATAGAAGAATAACATAGGGAATTTGCTGAGGAAAAAGCTAAGTCAGCAGATATTGAGGTTGCATTTCAAGGACAAATCAAGCTCACCACAACTAGGGGGTAACATATTGCAGAACTTGCCGCATCTCATCGCCAATAGTTACAAGAATTTGAAAAGAAGATGCAAGAAGAATTCAATCAAGATAGATCTCAGTGGATACGTGAAAGAGGAATCCTACGAGAACATCTAGAGGAAACTTCTGATCGAGATCAATGTGCAAAAGAGATGATTGTTTCCCGTGATCGACAAGACCAAGAATGGGATCAGGCCTTCAGTTCCCTTTGAGAGAAGGTCTGTCGTGTGGCATAGGATACCGCCAAAATGGGTTTGGACTACCAAGAGTTGAATCGTGAACAATTTCTGGCACAAGTACCAGCATTCGCCCAGCGTCTCACCACTTTGTTAGAAGACTTATGCTTGGGTTTGAGAGACCACGTGAAGTCAAAATCTCCTTTATCGAGCATGTTGATGTTGTGGAAATCAATTGAAGACCTTGAGACACTGGAGTTTAGTTGTAGGGATGGATATTTATTTTCTTTTATTATAGTATTTTAGTTTCAGTCTTAGAACTTCTATTTTAGATTTTGTCTTTTAGTTAATCTTGTTTGTTTAATTTTAGTTTTCAAATGTCAGTTAGCAGGTCTACTTTTAAGAGTCGTGTTATTTGTTCTATCGTACTTGTATTTGAAAATTGTTGAATCTAATAAAGTTAGTCGTTTATTTCTATATATATATTACATACGTTTTACTTCATTTACTCTATTTATTTTCTTAAAAAACTTGTTGAGTTTTTCCTGAACTACGCAAAGATCTCATTCATGCCCTAGCATGATATGTAGGAAACCCTCCAAAGGTATAAAAAAACTTTTTGAAAAAAAAAGTGCACCTAGATAGGCTGGAAAATGCATATAGAGGTATAGCATAAAACATGTCATTATAATGTGTTAAATATGAAACGCTCACCCATTTTATACTTGGTACAGAAAAGATAAAGTAGTTGGTGGTTTAAAAAAAATTATTATTCAAACAAAAAAAGGTGTGTTTCTTAATATCTCCAGTTTCACGAACTACGCACACCTGATTCTCACCTTGATGAGATACGTAGGCAACCCATATCGGGTTTGGTGATATTCTTAAGAAAATATTTGAAAATGTCAAGTATTGACACATTCGTTATCTTTAAAGTCAAAATATAATAAGGTGGTTGGTTTGTGGCTAAATTGACATCTTACCCATACAACACCAGGTTCAAAGAATAGGTAAAATGACCCACAAAAAATAGTATAGGGTCTGATATGAGGTGGTGTAGACTGTTAGATATGAGTAATAAGAAGAAATGTCCAAGAAGATGAGAAGTTTGGAGCAAAATATGAGAAACGTGCAATTACCGAGAAAGAAAAAAGAGTTCCTTACAAGGATTTGTAAATGTTTAACAATGCTCACTTGAATCTGGAGTCCAAAACACCAAAGTTGGACATGTACGAGGGCCATAGTGATCTTTTGACTCATCTGGAAAGGTTTTTTAATTAACTAAAAGGAGCAGAGGGAAAGAGAAATTGTTGATGACTTACTTTGGAGAGAGTTTGACGGTGATAAATTTAGAATGGTTGGGGACAAAAAGAAAAAAACCAAAAATAAATAATGTTATAATGATTATAGAGACTCCATTAATACTGTTGTGCAAATCAGTAGCTAAATTGTCAACCTCAGCAATTCAGAAGTCACTCCACTCTTCGCGAAGAGAAAGTTTTGGTAGTTTGTTTTGTTTTTCTTTTTGTTACCCAAATTATTTTAAAGTTATAGTTCGGGATCTATCTTGTCTTTTTTTTTGTATTATTTCTATTCAAATTCTTTTGTTTTTTCTATCAATAAAATGTTGTTTTCCTTTTATTTACTTTTTTATTTAATATATATAATGTGTTCGTCTTTTCTTTCTTTACATAGTTCTTTTTATAGGGGTTCTAGTGATGTGATATGCATGTTGAATTCACAGAATGATTTTTAAATCCAATCTAATCCTGAAGTATTGAGCCAAGATGTTAAAATTCAAAAAAGGAAATCATATAAAAAAATAAGTAAAGTGTTGAGATGCTTGAAGACCGAATTAAAGCCTCACTTGAATGAATTGAGGCAATCACTTTACGAATCAAAAAATAACTTGATCATGAATGAGAAGGTCCATATCAAGCATTTTGAATTAAGATTAATTGGAGGATCTATAGTCTCCACGGTCAGAAGAAGCAAAAAATAAATTAGCGCCAAAAAGGCATAAGTCATCCATTGAGAGAAAAGTACAATACAAGTAGACTTGTATGGTTCACAAGCTTAAAAGAAGTGACGTATGTTCATGTGCTTAGTCACGATCAATGTTGAAAAAGATGTGTATGATCTTCATGTTCCACTCCTAGATTGCATGTTATGTACTTGCAGTTTTAAGGATTGATATGACGAAGGCATTTCATTCTGCTATCCAAATGTTGTGTCATACTTTGTTACCCCTTTTGAGCTTTAGTTTTATTTTTTTTTCATACCTCTCTTTTGGAATCAAAAAAGATTTTCAAAAGGTCAAAAAAAAAGAATAAAGTAATAAAAGTGTTAAGAAAAAAATAGAGTAAAAAGAAATCTCTTTCTCTCAAAAAAAAATTAAAAAAAAAACAAAGAGAAAAAAAGACAAAGTTAGAGTAAAAAAAGTCAATCAAAAGTTGTTTGAACTACATTTGACCTGATTCTTCCTATGACAAGATACGTAGGCAGCCCTACTCTGAGGTTCGGTCCAACCAACTAAAAATTCAAGTTACCCAGTATGAAATAAAACTGGGGCAAAAGTTATTTTCCTTATGAATTGATTCCAAAAGTTTTAAGTCTCACCCAATGTTATGTATATTTTGAGCCTCATGTTGCCCTTTCTTTCTAACCATATCCAAAAGCCAAGTTACAACCAAATAAAGACCTCAGATCAATCTTTGAGAATGTCAAGGCTAAGCATGTTATAAGTATATGACGTTTTATATTTTGGGAACCACTTTTCTTCATCAACATAAAAATGTGGAAAAAAAAATCCTATTAGTGAAAACCCTCCTAGACACCTCATGAGCACCATAAGGTGACAGTGAGTTGAGAGAAAATAAAAATGATAGAGGCTTGCTGGAAAAATCTCTTTGGGGCACCACTAGCCAAATGATGTCCGTAATCTAGAGGCAACAAGTTCTAGAGCAACTTCGATTTCAAACTCAATATGTCGGAAAAAGTTGATAAATGATTAGTATAGTTAGATTAGGTTGTTTTATTCAAGATGCATATCAATATCACTAGAACCGGCTACCACACCCAGATAAGTTTCTATTTCTGACATCTTTGAAAAAGAGATGTCTACTATCTTTTTCTTTTCTTTCTACATTTTCATTTTTAATTTTGGGTATTTGTTGTCAAATAAAAAATTATTATCATCATTTTTCTTATTTTTTAGTCAAATTCATGTCAAGTCAAGTGAGAAAGGATTTCAAAACTTGCTACCAACTCTTTCAAGTGCACAAAGCAAGACAAAGAGCGGACGCACAAAGGTAACATGTTTTAAAATAAAGTAAGGTACTCAAGAATGCCTATAAACTAACAGTTTATGGACTCATGGAAATATAAAAGGTGTATCAAAAGTTAAATATAGAGGTAACATGCAAGGAAAATGCGATTTGAGTCAAATATTTTCAGTTGCCAGAATTTGGGGTTAATAGTACAACAAGTCAACAATACCTATCAACGATTTCAATGGAGTTGAGTATGGCAAGTGCAAGAACGGTCGCCTCAATATCTAAATTCCATAAATCAACCACCATATTTTTTTAAAACTCACAAGTTTTCATTATATGAAATAGAGATGAATGTTGACTTCAAATCAAATGCTTTAAAGCTTAGATATTAGAAAAATGTGCAATTCCCCACCTATGCAAATGTAAGAGGTAGTATTGCCAAGCAGGTTTGATAATCACAATCAAGATAAAAATTCATCATTATATACCCCTAGGACACGCACTTCCTTGTTTGGGTATTTCAGGTCTCATTCATTTGGTGACGCACTTCCTAACTTGAACCTTCACTCCTAGAACACGCACTTTCTAGTTGAGTTATTTGAACCCTAGATGATGTACTTCCTTGTCGGAATAATTCAAGTTTCATTTGTTAGGTGACATACTTTCTAACTTGAATCCTTACTCCTAGAAGACACGCTTTCTAGTCGAGTCCTTCTATTTAATACCTAGAAGACGCACTTCCTTGTCTGGGTATTTCAAGTTTCATTAGTTATGTGACACACTTCCTAACTGAAATCTTTACTCCTAGAAAACGTACTTTCTATTCGATTCCTTCCATTTAATACCTAGAAGACGCACTTATTTGTCTAGGTAATTTAAGTTTCATTTGGTAGGTAACACACTTCCCAACTTGAACCTTCACTCCTAGAAGACGCACTTTCTAGTCGAGTTATTTCATTTAACCCCTAGGAGACGCACTTTATTGTCTAGGTAATTTAAGTTTCATGTGTTATGTGATGCACTTTCTGACTATAAAAGACGTACTTTCTAGTCATGACCTTTCATTTGACCCCTAGGAAACTCACTTCCTTATCTGGGTATTTTAGGTCTCAATCGTTAGGTGACGCACTTCTTAACGTGAACCTTTACTCCTAGAAGACATACTGTCTAGTTAGAGTACTCCACATTAACTCTCACGAGATGCACTTCCTAATTTTGGTCATCAGTTTTACTCTGAAGAGACGCATTTCTTTAGCAGGGTCATGATTCACCTTCTTTACTTTACTTTCTAAAAGCTATGATCTAATAACACTCACAAAATTTTTCTAATATAAATTGGGGCAAGAAAATTTTGTTCGTGTTGTTTGTGTTTTACTTTTTGATAAGGGCCTTCCTAAATAATGGGAGTTTACTTTCTGCTTAAGGCCCTCCTGAATAATGGGACTTTACGTTCTGCTCAGGGCTGTAATACCCCTAATTTCTTAACTAATTTCATCCCAAGAATGTCAAGTATTAGCTTCTAAATTGAATGATGTTCATTCCTTGATGGATTTTTAAGATTTTCACTTTTTATCATGTGGAAAATTCAATAAGCTTTCAATCGATATAAGATTCGCCCAAATCAAATAACCGGGTAAAAAGTTATGACTATTTCAAGTTCCTGTCGTAAAACAGCGCCATATTGGTCAGTGTTGCGCCGCGCCACAAGCTAAAACGGCAATTGTCCTTTTTTTCAGTATCTCAGCATAATTTTTCCCACATCGCACCAAACTTCCAAGTCGCAAATGAAGTGGCAACGCGATGGCTCTGCGTCGCACCATTCCCCTATTTCTCAATTGTCAAATTCTAGTGACACGGTGCAATAGCGCTGCATCGCGCCAGGGGTCCAGGTAGGGAAATTTTCACCCATTCTAAAAGACGCATCCAGGATTAAAAGGGTCAATTTTTCACCCTTATTTAAACTCAATAACACATGATTTAGCTATTCTTCACCTAAAATATACTAGTTTCTCTCAAGAACAAACTAGGGTTTCAATTGGGATTCAATTTCAAGAAAATCTCTCCATCAATCTTTGCTAAATCAAGAACTAAGGTATGCATTGTGTTGATTTATGGATTCCTTCCATCCATAAATCTCAAGAACCCTATTTTAAATTATGAATTATGATTATTATCTTGTGGGTTGCTCAAGTTATGTGATGGTTGTTGCTTGATTCCCATGTTGGGATCCTTATGTGAAATTATGAAAACTATGTTAGCATATAAATTGAAATCCATGAATTTGGTGGTTTATGATTTGTGAAATTTGATGTCTTTACCTATGCCTTAAGTTGTGCATGTAAGGTGTTTGATAAAATACCTAAAGGGATAGAAATTATGCACTATAGCTTAATTGTGACCCAAATAACAATGTATGCTTTAACCTTATGTTCAAAATGACTTTCATGTTATTCTTATGTATTGAAATTGCTTGTGGGATTGCTCATAAGTTAGCCTTATAAAATTATGCTATGTATACATGCTATCTTATTCACGTTCCAAGCTATGATAATCTAATTCCCATGAAATATCTCCAACAATTGTATTATGGATTGTTGATGTTGGTCATATATTCTATAATGTCAGGCCTTGTCAGTTTCCTTCCATCGAGTCCTGGAAATACTAGCACCCAAAAAATATAGTTGTGTCCCCAGATTTAGTGTCATGTTTTCACGATATCCTCAGTCAAGCCACGGTTCATAGAACCCAGACAGTCGTGTGACTCAAGAAAGCTCAGTAATTCAGTAATCTCAATAGTATTTCATCAACTAACGAAACTCCATGAATTCAGTCTAGTCCAGTTCAGTTAATCCTGTTCAGTGTCTATTCAGATGGGAGCAGGAATTAGCACCGAGTGAACCCAAGGATGGGAACTCACCTGTATATGAGGGTGTGATTCTTAGAAACAACCCTTGCATTCTAGAACTACGTAGCCAGTATAGGTTGAGACATCATAACCTGTTATATGAGGGTAGATGAGGTAGATTAACCTATTATATGAGGGTTCCCACCATTCTCACTAGAGTTACCTGTTATATGAGGGTTACTCACATATTGTCCTTAATAGTGGCGCGGTATTGACACCCTTCTAATTGGGGTTACAGATTGGACCCCAACTCAGCCATAATGGCGTATTAGGGGCATGTCGGTTAAATGACTATTTCCCACAGTTTCGGTTACAGAATCAAGACTGTTAGATATATTCATTTAGTATCAGTAATAGAACTCAAATAGTTCTACAGAATTTAGGGCTGCCAAATACAGACAACTTAGAATAGTGCGGAACTCAGCTAGTTTCATCAGAAACTAGAGTATCAGATACAGTCACTCAGTATCAGTTATTTCAGTTATATAGTTATCAATATCTTATGTTATTAATACCCAAACTCAGTAATAATGTTATCATGACCTTAGTTACAGTTATTATGTATTCATGCATGTATTCTCATGTTCATATTATTCAGTAGGTTAGTATAGATCATGCATGTAAACCTTTTGCATTCAGCCTACCTCACATACATACCAGTACACTCAAAGTACTGACGCATTTGTGCTATGGTGTCTTATAACATAGGTTTAGAAATACGAGCTCCAAAGCATCAGTAGCATTCCAGTCTCTGCAATTAGACTTAGCAGTGAGTCCTTATCTTTCGAGGACATGATCATTCCTTTATTATCTCATTAATTAGTTTATTAGTTGGAGTTAATTGGGGACATGTCCCATCATCTCCTTATTCAGACAGTTATATTTTAGAAGCTTTTCAGACTACAGTATGTTTAGATAGTTTTATTTTTGGCATTTATACCCCATCCCAGATGTTATATCTTATCGGATATTATGTTATAGTTTTAACCTTATGGCTTTTCAGTTCATGTTTCCGCATTATACAGTATATCATGCAGTATATAGGCATAGATATCAGTCATGGGTTAGTTTGTGGTCCTTTGGGGTTATGAGCACCATGTAGCATTTTGGGTACTAGATTCGGGGTGTTACAAGGGCCCTTTTGGATAATGGGACTTTACTTTCTGCTCAGGGCCCTCCTGGATAATGGAACTTTACTTTCTGCTCAGGACCCTCCTGGATAATGGGACTTTACTTTTTACTTAGGGTCTCCTGAATAATGGGACTTTACTTTCTGCTCAGGGCCCTCCTGGATAATGGGACTTTACTTTCTGCTCAGGGCCCTCCTGGATAATGGAACTTTACTTTCTGCTCAGGACCCTCCTGGATAATGGGACTTTACTTTTTACTTAGGGTCTCCTGAATAATGGGACTTTACTTTCTGCTCAGGGCCCTCCTGGATAATCAGGGCCCTCCTGGATAATGGGACTTTACTTTCTGCTCAGGGCCCTCCTGGATAATGAGACTTTACTTTCTGTTCAGGGCCCTCTTGGATAATGGGACTTCCTAAATAATGGGATTTTACTTTCTGCTCAGGGCCCTCGTGAATAATGGGACTTTTCTTTTCTAGTTCACCTTTTACTTTGAGCTCAGGAACATGTTTGGAAAATCAGAAATAGCAAGTCAGAAGCCCTCCTAGAGAACATGGTGAAGAAGTTACAAGTTAGGAGCCCGCCTAAAAAAAGAGTGATGAAATAGCAAGTCAGGATGCTCGCCTGGAGAATAGAGTGAAGATAATCAGTTGCAAGTTCAGGAACCCGCTTGAAGAATTGGGTGAAGATTTTCAATTTCAAATCAGAGGGAATTCTAAAGAATAAGTCAATTTTCAAGTTCCTCTCCAGTGCCAAGAATCAACATGGAGGAACATTTCATTTTCCAAGTTTAACTTAAAATAACGACTGTCTCACCACTTGAGAAGTCCTGAAGATTCAAGTCAAGATTTCATAAAAGTTGTGCATAGATTGGATCTTTCACTTGTATCTTCATTTTCAATTTTATTTTTCATTTGGATGTAAAATCAGAAGTCACGAACCGAAAACTCGACGGGACCTGACTTGACCTCTAACTCATTGTCTCATCATTTTACCTCTTTGAACTACACGTGACTTGATTCCCTTATTAACCTGAGATATGTAGGCTATCCAAAACCAGGAGTCAGTTGCATCACATTTTCTTTATCCTACCCTTTCGAATAATCGAAGGGTCAAAATTTATCTCGTTGTCTACTTTTTTGTATGAAAACTCTTTGAGATTTCAAACAAAGAGGGGCGAAATGTAGACACGTGATTTTTTACCCTCTCCCGATTTTTAACCTATCTTTCGGTATTAAATGTTTATATTTATATTTTTGCCTGATATTTATTTTAGCTCCTATTTTATTTTGTTTTATAAATTTTAGAAAAGGACAAATAAATAAATAAATAAATAAATAAATAAAATTATATTTTTGGGACATTTTTATTTTTTATTTTATTTTTTATTTTTTATTGTTATTTTTAAAATAATACGAAAATTCAATATATATATATACATATATATATCCCTTTTAATTTTAATAAACAGGCTAATGGTTTTATTATTCTCTTAATTATATTTATTTTAGATTATTACAAACTTTTATTATATTTTCTTAAATACAAAAATTTATTAGTAAATATTATTTATTTATTTTTTATTATTATAATTTACTTTAAATTTTAAAAAAAATTATCCTATAACTACCCCCACCCTATCTGATATCTCTCTTCCTACAACCACTCCCCATTATCAGGTAACTCCCTCAACCTCCCCCAAATAGAGATAGGTACACTACATCAGATAAAGAAAATTAATAGAGAAAAAAATCAGAAAGTACAAAGAGGAAACAAAAACAAAAGTTCAAGATTATTGACCAAAAAATAGCAGAAGAGAGAAGGGGTCAGATTTAGAGTGCAGAGTTCCATTCAAAGTTTTTGGTAACAACGCTCGAGCATATGTTTTAATTCATCAACAGGTTATTATTCTATTTTTGTACTATTTATTATATGATTTCTTTTAGTGAATTAAATCATGTTCATAGTTACTTTAAAGGTTCCATGATTTAATATGTGATATTATTTATGTACTATATTAAATTAAGAAAAATGGACGTAGCAACACAAGCACACTCCTTCACACTCTTTGATTTTTCTTACAATCACATAATAATATGCACACATAAGATATTCACACACAATCACAGTGAGCATGCATACACAAACTAAACAAAAACCCGAGAATAAACAGTCTTCTATTTTGTCCATTCATTAATGCATACATAGAACACACCACACACTAAACACGGTAAATCAATTGATGAAAAACCAGTGAAGAAAATTTAAAAAAAAAAAAAGAGAGTAATCAGAAAAGGCACGAGTCAATCACCGAAGAATGTCGACGAACCAGTTTTAGTTCCAAATGAACCACAACCGCAACACTATGTCTAAGACACACTAAAAACCCCATTAAATCCGATCCCGTGGTCGATTTTGGCGATAACCCATCAAAAAATTGCCTACGCTCAGTCCGGCCGACTCTTCTCTGGTGAATTTTCACTGAAATATGCCCTCTTCAACCCGCCAGTTGCCTAATCGAAAAAGTACACATACATGCATACTACATGCACACCGTCGGAGCCCCCCTCATAGGGAAATACTGAAATCAGTCGGCCACCACCGGCGAACTAACTCCACCGTCGTTTTCCTTCTTTTCCCATCACCAGATCTGCCGGCGACCTAAAAAACACCAAAAAATGCACCCCACCAGTCATCTTTCAGATTCTGGCCAACCATGGCAGGAAGAATCACCACTCCAGCCAGCGATCGTCGCCGCACTGCCCCTTTCTTCTCTTCTCCCGCCCCTATTACACTATGGGAATCCAGATCTGGTCGGATTTTGGTCGTTCGATGCTGCTCTGGTGAAATTCCACTGGATTGTACTTTTATTTTTACCCTAATAATTTCTAAAAATACTTTTCTTTGTAGATCTGTATTTTTTTTTCAACTGGATTTTAGAGTTTTTTTAATTTTTTTATTTTTTATTAGTGTTAATTTAAAGAGATTAAATTTTGGGCATAATATTAAATTTAGCGTTATGTGGGTAGATTTGTGTATTTTTATTTATTTCATTATTTTGTTATTTTATTTATTATCGTTAATAGAATTTAATAAATATTTATTAAATTAACTTATCGCTTTAAATTGATTTCGGTCAGATTTACGATTAAGGGTAGGTAATACTTCGAATAGGCAAAGCTTTTAAATGTTAGGCAAGTATAAGATAATTAATTTTTATCATGAAATCGCCTCAAATGAATATTTCTTAAAGTTATTATTAAGGTTAAGTAGCACCTGAATAGACAAATATCAAAGTTTTGAAACATTAGGCGACTATAATATGACTGAATTTTATCTCAATTAAGAAAGCGGCGTACGCTTCTTTCTGAGATATTTTAAAATAATTCAAGGATGCAATAATGCACCTTGACAAATATTTTTCTAAAATTAACTTTCACCGATTTATTTAATATAAGAAGTGTAGACAGATATTTTTGGTATAATGAAAATGAGTGAATTTAGGCCTTAAATAATTTATCGAAATAATTTAAGTCAAGATAAGTCAATAAAGCAACTGTGCTAGAACTGGACTCGAAGGGTGTCTTACACCTTTTCTTCGGTCAACAGAATTCCTTATCCAATCTTTTAATTTTGTAGACCAAAACAAAAGTCATTTTCTTTTTATTAGGGATTCAATAAGGTGACTCAGAACACCATAACTCGATACCAAGTGGCAACTCTGTAAATAAAAAAAATCCTATTCAAAACTATCACTTTAATTAGAAAAACCCTTTGACCTTCTAGCAAAAAATATGGGTGTGACAATACATACATACATCCATATATATATATATACACACACACACATATATATACATACATATATATATATCATTGTTGATTGTGCATACTTTGGTATTTGGATATTCTCATGGACATTAGTGGGAATTTATGGTCGAGATTCAGTACATGAATAGGATTTGTCCCCTACAAATTATGACTAGCGAGCGATTGTAAGACCCTTGGCATGTATGTATAAGGTATAGGTGAGTTTGACGGTTCCATGAGTGAACCTGGGAAATATATATTGTTGTTGTACTTTGATGATTGACTTGGCTCTATTTGAATTGACTTTACTTCAATTGACTTGACTGCATATTTGTTGATCTTTTTTGACTTGTTGTAGGGTTACTGAAAGTGCTCTAAGTGTTACTTGTTAAATTAAGGTGTAGTATAGGTGAGCATTTGTTAACTTATTGTACTATATTATGGTTAAGTGTTCATATTTCTCATCTTGACTGGCCAAATGACCTTATCAGTACACCATTTTTTTGTTGTGTACTGATACTGTATCTGCTTTACTTTTGTTAAGTGCATCGAATATTTTAGTGGCTCTACTAAGACTTCACTAGTGAATCATTTATGACTCTAGCGTGTGATTCTGATACAAGAACAAGGAACACACGAATAAACACTCCAAACAGTCCGCAAAATCACAACAACCCATATACCAAATAGAGACCACACTCAGATTCAAGAATACAATGCAAGAATGACAATATATCTAGGTGTTTGACACCTTTTTGCAGCCAACCCAAACTAAGTTAACAACAATAAGATGATGAACACAAGATGAACAGCATATTATAAGAACAACAAACACACGGCTACAAGAACACAAGAACAACACTACACGACTACAATGAAACAAAGGGGAAAGATAGTTAGACAAGTGATGTTATAATCTTAAGAACCCAAGAATTTGGTGGACTCTTAGACCCTTAACACTACACACAACAAACACCTAACTCATATGTTGACACAAGAGGTACTTTACCTCCTCTAAACACCAACGTATTAAGCCAACAATGCAACAAAAGTGATTCCACACTCTAGTTTCGGCCAAAGGCCCCTAGTTTCGGGTTTTGCCACAAAGGAGAGAGGATTTGTGTTCCATTTCTTTCAAGACTTACCAAATATCATCAATAATTAGTGAATTAAACCCTAAAAGGTTCTATTTATATCCATTACAAAAATAGAAACTAAAATGTCCAAAATACCCCTGTATAGCTAGGTTCCCTTCAAGTGTAATGTAGGAGTTTTCTTGTTGTGTTCCAAGGATTCTCTTTACACTTCAATAGTGAGATTAAGGTTGGGTAGGTGTTTTTAAGTCCTTCACATGCACACTCCAACTCTCGTGTTTATTATGCTCTCACATACGTCCATCTTCGTAGTCGTATTTGTATTATCCTCCCCTTCTTGAAAAGGATTCGACCTCAAATCCATGCCTTGCAAAATCAAGAGAAAACAAACAAGCATACATCCTCATGACATGAGGGTTAGGGTTAGCAAAATACACATATCAACATGACATGTCGAGGTAGAACAAACTTAAAGTATAGCCACGGGTCCTTTGTTTTAAGCATGAAAAAATTAGTATGAATGTTACAAAGTAAGTGGCCCGGACAAGCATCAAAACAAAAGGGAAATAGTCCAAGAGTAATCCTTTCCCACCCTAAGATGGTATCGAGATCAAAGGGGTGGAGTAACCAAGGACTTAGGTGTCGGCCACTCTCACTTTTTCCTAAGGTGTCGTCCTCAAAATTAGGCATACCATCTATATCCCTATAGAAAATATCATGAGCACAAAGAGGGTAGAGAAAGGTGAAACATGAATCAACTCCAACTATGGTGTCCTCATGCAAGTACTTACTAATTTCAAGTTCATTGTCATTAGTATGCTCAACAAAGAAAATACACGAAGAAGGAGTAGATAGCATTTCTAGGCATGCAACACTTTCTGTTTCAAGAGAATAGTCCCTACATATATACAAACCATCATGAAAAGCTAAGGAACCACAATTGAAACCGTCTTCACAAGGACAATCACAACTTAGGTTTTCTATACATTCAAGCAAATCAAGATTAACGTCACCCGGTTGATCATTTCGCACACCTTCACTAGTTGTTGGCAACTCATACACCAACGTAGACTCACCTTGGGTTTCACAAGGTTCAAATAGTGTGTGAAGAGGAATACTCTCATCAGTTGGTAATGGAATCTTAGTCAAGTTATAAGTGCTAGCACTAGATGGATACAAATCATTCTCACGAGGAGAATCAATTTCATCATCTAAAGGATCAGCTAGTGCTTGTGTACCTACAATAAGAGTTTGGTCCTCATGCGATCGAACAATACCAATAGTATCACAAAAGGAAGACTCAAGAACCTCTACTTTAGGCAAAACCGCATCTACACCCATTTGGCTACTATTAGCCACAACACAACATTCTAAGTTCATAGGAGTATAAAGGATAGTGTTTTTACCTTGTAGCTCATATGAGCTACGGCCTTCCTCTTGACATGTCTTCGGGAAACCCACTTGCTCCCGCTCCCTTTGACCTGCCCTATGGTCCAACCTTTCATTTATCATAGATAAGTCTTGGAAGATAGTGTCAAGAAGGGCAAAAATGGCATTGGTGACATTATTGTCCATGGGTTGAGAGGCTGAAGCCGCAGGTTCCATTCTAATTGTACATAAAACAAAACAAACTTACAAAACAAAAGAAAAAAAAAAGAAAACAATTAGTTCACAAAATCCTCATCACACTCTCACACACTTTGATCATCTCACACTTGGTTTCACAAGTGTTGCAAGTCGACTTTTAGTTCATGATGAGTCAAGGGGTGAGTCTACTCCTTGGTTGGAATATATTTTCATTTAAGTTGACTCAAAGAAATTTGTTTACGGAATTGAACCAACAAGATACAACGAATTTTACAAAAGAGAAAAGCATACAACAAACGCTTAGCACAAATGAACGAACACAAAGACTAACTAACAATCTAGTAGATGAGTACTAGTTTGCCAATTAGTATTGGAACCAATGAAATTGAAACTAAGGAACAACAAATGAAAACTACAAGATATAAAATTTGAGCCAAAATTTGATGCGTGAACAGTAACATGATGACATAGCAGCCACGTATTGGTTGCGGTCTTTCTGACAAATTGTTATTCTGAAATGTGCATGTCTTGGTCAAAAATTTAATTTGGATTGGTAGAATTTTATTTTAGGAGGAAAAAATAAGTCTTGGAGACTTTTTCAATTTTAATTTAATTTGATTTTTTCTTGTACTTTTCCTTAAAACATTGATCTTTAAATCATGGAAAAGTATTGGAAAGTGGTTGAGACTTGATTGATAGATCTTTGTTGATTGTATCATCTTTCAAGACTAGCAAATAATACACTATTTTCCTTCAACTTCTTGGATTTAGCATTCAATTTATCTTCAACAATATATGAAGGATGTTAATAACATCAAGAACACAACAACAACACCAAGAAAGACAACAATAATCTCCAAGAACACCAATGAATTTTACACGGCCAACCTCACAACAAAAATGTCTCACACGGCCAAGACTACAACACTTCAACAAAATGTTCTTAGGCCACCAATTTATAACAACACTCACTTCCAAGCTTAAGAACAATAACTTCAACGTCCACAACAATCAACAATGTCACCAATACACAGCCAAAGGTGAATCCACAACAACAATGCCAACACAATCGGCAAACTTATGTTTAAAATAAAAAGATCAACATTTCAAGCTCAAGTTTAGATTTAGACTCAAGAGTGTTAGAGATGAAAAAAAACTAACACTATTAACAACAAAACAAGTAAAAATCTCATCCAAGACACAACAATAATACAATTTCGGCCAAGAACACAAACACGGATAGATTTGCTTTTTTTTTATTTTTCAGTTTTCTAACATTTTTTTTCTAACAAGCAAGCCCCATATTGATCTTGTCATGGTATGACACCAAATGATACAATAACAACAAGGAACACAAGAATACATTCTCTAAATAGTCCATAAAATCACAACAACCCGTGGACCAGATGGAGACCACACTCAGATTCAAGAATACAATGCAAGAATGATAATATATCTAGGTGTTTGACACCTTTTTGTAGCCAACCCAAACTAAGTTAACAACAATAAGATGATGAACACAAAATAAAAAACAATATTATAATAATAGCAAACACATAGCTATAAGAACATAAGAACAACACTACACGATTGCACTGAAATAAAGGGGATAGATAGTTAGACAAGTGATGGTATAACCTTAAAAACCCAAGAATTTGGTGGACCCTTGGACCCTTAAAACTACACACAACAAATACCTAACTTCTACCTTGATACAAGAGAGACTTTACCTCCTCTAAACACCAACGTATCAAGCCAACAATGCAACAAGAGTGATTCCACATTTTAGTTTCGGCCAAAGGCCACTAGTTTTGGGTTTTGCCTCAAAAAAAAGAGGATTTGTGTTCCATTTATTTCAAGAATTATAAAATATCATCAATAATTAGTGAATGAAACCCTAAAAGGTACTATTTATAGCCATTACAAAAATAGAAGCTAAAATATCCAAAATGCCCCTCTAAAGATAGGCGGTCTTCAAGTGTAATGTAGGGGTTATCTTGTTATGTTCCAAGGCTCGTATTTACACTTCAAGTGTGAGATTAAGGTTGGTTTGGTGTGTTTTAAGTCTTTCACTTGCACACTCCAAGTCTCGGGTTCATTACGCTCTCACATATATCCATCTTCGTAGTTGTACTTGTATCAATTCGAATTCAAGGGAGAGTAACATCTTTTTCATGGATCCTTCTTTGATTATATAGTCCTTTCTACTAGACTCGTGCATTTTCTTTTTTTTTGGGGGGGGGGGGTGGGGGGGGGGGGGGGGTTGCATCCCTTTCTTAACAATCTTTAGTAGTTTTAGTACTTCGTCTTTAGGATACGAAGGATGGGTATTGATAATATTTTGCATTTCTTCTAGTTTGTTTTAGACATTGATCCTTGTTTTGAATTATATTATGAATTAGTTGTTTTTATTTATTTAAGTGTTGGTAAATACTTCCAGAGTAATGGGTTCTTCCATCGAAGAATGAGGTAGGTGCCACTCAACGTCCATTTGGGTCGTGACATGTTACTTACCTTGGAAGACTTTCATATTTCTTTCCCTCCATAAAGAGTAAACTGGAGCTGCAAATGACATTTTGTAGACCTTAGCTGTGGCACTCCCCACTTTAGAATATTTGATTGACCATTCTAGTTTCGAATCCCAGTTTCTTGGACTTCCTGTAATTTATCTTAGTAGCAGAAGAAAACCCTAGGTTTAACAAATTATCAACTGATGAATTAGTTGTTGCTGTTCCTATTCTACTTCAGCCATTATTTAAAATTTTGCTTAATTTTCTATTAAAAAAAACATAATAGAATCAAGCTAGACAAGTACCCTATGAAAACTCTGGCTACAAAGAAACAAAAACAATTAAAAAAAATAAAAACTTTATCCATACCCACTAACAAAAAATAAAAATTAAAGTAGCTTAGGTTAGAAATCCAACAATTTACAAATGTTAATCAATTAAGATTTTTCGCATAAAGAGCAATAATAATACTCACCTTCTTGACAATTAAAAGTGCTTTTCAGTGTCAAAGATGCAAGAAATTGAAGTGAGTTTGTTTGAGAAAATAGAAGAGAAAGCAACTGATTCTAAGGCACAGTGAAATTGGGGTCACCCAAAAACCCAAAGTAACACAAAAAGAGGGAGGAAAAAGGAAAAAAATACAAGGCTAAGGAAGGCCAACGGTATTATCATAAACATATAGTTTATTTTTAAAAAGTAGATTAGCATTAATTTTTAGTATGACAAATCAACATTCAAATAAATAATTTATGCATAATCAAATCCAACATAACTAAATCCTGCATTACTAATACCTTCATAATTAATACATGTATAACTAGTACATACATTATTAATACCTGCATAACTCTAACTACTAACCAAATAAACCCTAAGTTTAAATTAGATATTTAATAGAAAAAAGATATTTTACTTCGTAAAGTTTTTTAAGGTTACGCCTAATTTAGGATTCACGATTAGGCAAACGTCCCAATGCTTAAACAAATGCCTCAAATATTTGGGCGTTCTCTTTTTAATACTTGCGCCTCCTCATAACTCCTCGGTGCATTTTTGGCTTCGCCTCGCTCCAAGACTCACTTCATGACTGCCTTTAAAAACTAATTATTACCCTCTTGTATTTCTTTCCTGCCTCCTGATTATCCGTGTTCAGCCATTTCATGTGGTTAGCATCCTTCTGATTGCTTTGGATCTATTGGTCTTGTTTGGTTAAGGACCTTATAACCCAATCTTTTGTTGTCTCCCTTCTATATGTTGTTTTTTTTGGCTTTTCCCAGTTGGTCCCACCACTAGCCATAATAAATATTTAAATTGTCATTAGTGTCCATCTCCTTCTCTTTCTCTAATGCTGTAAATTGGTTGTTAGTCTTCACATCTTCTATCTTATTTTCTCCCTGATCTATCTTGTCTTCTGATATAGTTCGGCCTGATTTATCTTTTTTGTATTTTCTTCTTCTTTCCATCAACTCTTGCTTTTTGTGTATAATTTTAACTACCTTACCGCTGCTCATAAACTAATTTATATGTGTTGTTGTGCCTAAAATCTACTTGGTAGGTTCCTTTTCTCCTTGTTTTTGCATCAACTCAGTGGGATATTTTAACTCCAAATGAATGACCCAACACTTCTTTCTGAGTGCCCCTGCAATATACATTCTTTGCAATATTTGCGGAAATAGTCAATCTTGATTGTGATCCATTTAGATTAAATTCTTCTATCAAGTCATTTAATTCTTTTAGGTAGATGTTCCAGAAAATCCACTTCTACCTTTACCTTGGCACAACTAGGTCCAGTTTGTTCTTGGTGGCCTACTGCAATAGATGTTTTCTTCATCCTATTTGAACCAAAGATCCACTTTAGAGGCCTTATTTGTCAATATTGATTTTGAACCTTTAAGTAATATGCAGTGGTGGATATCATTCTGATATAATCCTCCTTGTGTGATACAGATCAATGCATGACAAATTTATATTAGTCCCATTATGCATTCTTCTTTAATATCACACTGGATAGGAAATATTTCACGGAGTTCATAAATATTTGGCTTGCCATATGAAAATTTCCCTAGTAATGCATAGTGAATTGGAGGTTCTATTGTACAATTAACTACTTTACTTCTGATTATTGCCATACAATATATGGTTCCCCATTAACAAAACCCACCATTTTCATTGGCGAAAGTGATTGATCAATTGGCATATTGGGTTTGAAGGAATCAACATGTGAACTTCTTGTAGTCAAATCTATTGCTTCTTCTATTGGCTATATTGATGGATTCTCCTAAGGGAGAGGAGAGTTTGTTTTTGTACGTAAGGTGGTAGAGAAGCCTCTGTAGGAAGTTGTACATAGGCCTGAATGGCCATCAACAGTGGCGAAAAGTGCCTCCCAAGTTGTAGAAAGAAATTACCTTGTTCTATGCCTTATTTATAGGGAGGGGCGAATGGGGTGGTGGAGTGGGGGCACGAAGGAAATTTATAAAAAAAAATTTAACAAATAAAACTAATTTATTGAAGGAAGGCGGGATGGGGATGAGGGTGGGGTAAGTTGGCTTGTGGTGGGGTTGGGGTAAAGTAGGGGTGAGGTGAGATGGGTAATTTTGAGAGTGGGGGACATATTATCACCCTTTTTTTTTTTAATTTTCATTAAGAAAATAATTTTTTAATTAAACGGGTTGAAGTAGAGATTGATTGGGCTCATTTGAACCCAATTTAAAAATGGATTGGGACTTTATAGGTTGAGATTTACCCAATAGCAAATTATCTTGAACCCAACCCATTAAATTTTTAACGGGTTGAGCCTGTGTCTCAATTTGGGTTCATTTTGATACCCCTACTCATTTATATCATGACAACCAGCATGAATCCACATTATTATCCTTATACTTACCTTTTTTTTCTCCATTTTTACCTCTTATTATTGAACATTCTGAACTCAAATAGTGAAACCTTCTACATTTTGCAAAATATATATATATTTTTTTGTTTAGAAAAAGATCGAAATTTATTTTTTGGTGTCTTTTCTTCAAAATCTCAAGCTTTGCAACAAGTTATCACTATATTCAACCAATACAACATTATTTTGATATTATTATACAAACTTTTAAATTTTTTTATCCAAATTTTATTATTCTAACTTTATATTAGTAAATTTTTTTAATTAAAAATTTGCATAAAATCTGAGTGCATCTTATCCTTTTCATATCCACTTGTAGAATTACACTTGATATATTATTATTATTATTGTTATTCAATCGATTGTATGCCAACTAAAAAGATTTACAACCTCTCTATAATGTAAGGCTTTAGGCCCCGAATCATATCAAACTACTCTGGCCGTGCTGATAAAAGTTGACACATATTTCCACACATGTTGAAGACAATATTTAAATAGCAGCAAGAAAATGACGTTTTGTACAAATCACCCTCTGCCATTTGGTCTTGGGAAATTAGATCAAATGATTTTGAAAATTAGTGATCTTGAACTTTGGACCTCCACTTACCTTGCGAATAAATCTTCAACGTCAAAAGCCAAAATTTATTCACCCACCTCCAAAAACAATTCCACCCATTGGTCTATTTTTTATTCACCCTTCCTATGAGGTTCCTATCTTTTTGCTTTTACTGTGACTCGAATTCACAATCTTATAGTTTGGTTGGATGGTTTGTTAGCTATTGTATGGCGGCATTGTGTTGTTAGTTCAAATAGAATAATATGTGATTTCTTTGCAACTTACATTATATTGTATCATTAAATTCATTGTTAGGCAACGAAAAAATATTTCATTTTGTGTAACGATCAATTTACCATGATCACATAGTTATCATATTATTTTTTCTCATTTTATCTTTTTTAATCATTTAATAATCTTATTTTATTATTTATTCTATCTATTTATAATAGTTCTATCGCATACTTTACTATTCTTGTAGGTTTATCCTTTAACTATTGTCTTTTCAATATGTAACATTATGTAACAACGAAAAAGTCTATCGAAAACTTTATACTCATAAAAAACATACAATACACAATGTAATACAACAAGATATACTATAAAATAATATGAATGACTATGGCCATTGATTTCCAATTTTTTTTTGGCAAGTCATTTTTTTGTTCAAGTTTCACCATGTGTTTGCCATAATATTTGAAAAAAAATATTTGATTTTTTACAGAAATATGATTTATACCTATTAGTTTTAAAAATTATTAAATTTAGCCATAATTCTATATTATTATTTTATAATGAACATGTTCCATTATAAAAATTAAACTTATAAATTATAAGCTTCAACAAGCTTGTAAATAATTTCACAAATCAGTGTAGGAGCTACCGAAGTTTTCTCAACTAACAAAGGAGCATTCAATTTTTTAATTTTCATTATTTTTAACAAAGTGTTATGCAATAATATAATTACATACTTGAGTTAAATAATAGGGTTTATTAATGGGGTTGGTTGGCAAATAAATATTAGTTAGAATTAATAAATGGTTGAGTGTTTTTATAAAATATAAAAGATTGGGGTAAAATTTAAATTTTTAAAAGTTTTCAAATAGTAGAATTTGGTCCAAAAACTAATGTTATCTAGTTTTTAAAAATTTAAATTATTTGCTAAAAATATTTTTCAAATAATGATAAATTGTATGGACAAATATTTTTTGCCAAATTTTTCTTCAAAAACAACCTAAGATATCTATGGACAAGCATGTCCTTAGTGTCGGAGGTGGGGTGTGCTTGCCAACCCCTCTCATCACTCATTGGTTTATGGATTTCAAAAGAAGACCAATCCAATAACCAATCCAATAATTACCAGTTTGGTTGACAAAGGAGAGAAAATTTCAGAAATAACCTTCATGGGTGATTTTATTTTTTTTGTTCACCATCAAAAAAGTCCTATAAAATTAGTTTTTCTTCTTTATTACATATAGAATATATAACTATTTGCTCCTTTATATCTCAGATATTTCTAAATAACTTTTCATGCTTATTTATCTTTTAATTTCTATTTTTGTTTCTCTTTTTTATTTTACTTTGTTTTTATTTCTTTGTTTCTATTTTTGTAAAGAAAAACTTAACTTTACTTTCTTTTTTAATCTTAACTTTATTTTCTTTTTTACTTCTCTCCTCTCAATCTCTATTTTCTTATTTTTTATCTTTTTAATTTTTTCTTTTCTCTTTTATTTTCAAAATTTTTCTCAGCCTTTATTTTTTTCTTTATTTTTTATTTCATCTTTTTTTCTATTTTATCAACCTTTTATCTTTATTTTTTTCTTTCTTCCTCTCAACGTCTATTTATTCTTTTTCTTTCTTTTATTTTCTTTGATTTTGGTTTTTCTTTTTCTTTTAAAGTTTTTAATTCAACTTTTTCTTTAAATTTTAGTATTTTCTTTTTGTTGATTCCTTTCAAACAACAAGTGATGTTCCATGAGTAAGAGTTGAACAACACTGTCACATCGTGTCTTGATTTATTAGATGTTCTATAAGTCTTGCCTCGAAGGCAAGACTTCGCCTAGGAACTTTCAAACAACAAGTTAGGTTTTATGGATAAGAGTTAACACTACTACATTATGTTTTTATTTCTGAGATGTTTTATACTCTTGTCTTAGAAGCAAGACATAGCCCAATGACTTTGAAACCACAAGTTATCTCCACAGGCAAGAGTTGACACTATCACAATGTGTTTTATTTTATAAGATGTTCTATAACTGTTGCCTTAGAGGCAGGGCTTAGCCCAATGACTTTCAAACAACAAGTTACGTAAAATGGACAAGACTTCGCACTTTCATATTGTGCTTTTATTTATGAGATGTTTTATAATTTCTGCCTTAGAAGCAAGATTTAAAACAAGGACTTTCATACATGAAGTTATGCTCTATGGGGCGAGAGTTGAAACTACCAAATTGTGTCTTGATTATGAGATGTTTTATAACTCTTGTCTTAGAGGCAAGACTTCGACCAAGGGCTTTCAAACAACAAGTTACGCTCTATGGTCAAAATTGACACTACCACATTGTGTTTTGATTATTATTATTTTGCCAACAAATATATTGTTTTGATTTTTGAGATGTTCTATAAATTTTGTCTAGATGCAAGACTTAGCCAAAAGTCTTCCAAATACGAAGTTACGCTCCATAGACAAGAGTTGACTCTACCACGTTACATCTTAATTTATGAGATGCTCTATAAATCTAGGCAAGACTTAGCAGGATTTTTAAACAACAAGTTATGCCTCATGGATAAGAATTGACATTGTCATATTGTACTTTGATTTATGAGATGGTCCATAACTCTTGCCAGTGATAGACCCAGAATTTTGCGCAAGCAGGTTCAACCAAAACTACTATCGGCAACAGTAGACTATAGGCAATAGTATATCAGTAGTATTCGACATGACAAGAAAGACTTGGTGGTTTCTTCTTGTTCTTTTTTTTGTTACGATCATAAGATAAGCATTTTAAAGACACTTTATATTCTTATAACAAAGTTGGAAACATTTTCTCTTTTAAGAAAAAAATAAGGAAAAAATTATCTACTTGTATTTTTAACAATTAAATTATTTATATTTAAAAAATTTCAACATAAAGATCAATTTATTAACCCATTTTTAATTTTTTTTATTAGCTCTATGAAATTTAACAAACTCTGTATTTTTTCCATGTTTAGAAGTACTCTTAAAGAGTTGTTAATTTGCAAATAGAAGATAATAGATGAGAGTTAAACAATTAAACTAAATTATACTGATACATATAAGTAGAGAAAAAAAAAAAAGAGCTATATACTAATTTAGACATTTCAATATAAAATAAATAACAATTTTCAAGATTATACAAATTAAACTACAAATTATATGGAAATTTATACAAGTATACTTGCATGTGTTGGCATTTTATTTATAAAGGAGAAATGAAAATTCACTTGAGAGAGCTTTAAATTTGTTCAAGTATGGTAAACTTTTAGAACAAATGAAAATAAATTTTCTAAGCCAAAAAAATAATAATGGAACACTGGGGGTCAACATAAACATTAGTTTAGCGTCTGTGCATAGTGCACATGTGCCAAGTTGCAATAATATTACAAATAGTACAGAAAATAAAATTTGATAAAAAAAAAAGAGAAAAACACAGGAAATAAAATGGAAAGCAACCAAAAAGGTCTTGAACTCACAACCCAAGGGAGAATGAACCCACTTGACGATGTGCCATGAGGATTCATACTATTCATTATAGTATTACTAATAGCCCGTGCAAGACACGGGTCTAATAATTTTTTTTTAAACTTCCTTTTAATTATGATAATTTATAGTATTTTTTTATAATATTTTTTTAAATGTATAACATATTATTTTTTTAGATATTTTAAATTGTTAACTATTGTAATTTATAATATTTTTATGTAATTTTCAAATAATATATATCGCTCTCCTTGCCCAAGCTTTTGTGGCATTAATAGTCAATTACATTTTTTAAATAATTTAAGTTTCAAATTATTGTGATGTACAACATTTTTTCTTCTATTTCAATTTAAGTGTCATAATGCTTAGATGATGACCATAATAATTAATCATGGGTGAAGTTATGATTGAAGCAGCGAAGCAGACATGTCTTAATGACTTACAACAACTAATTAGAAGTGATATAACAAAATTACTATAAAAATCTTTGTGAATTTTATTTTTAGGTGGACCACATATAAGATGTAACACCCCAACTTAGGAAGGAGTGTCACATCGGCAAAACACGGGAGGGATATTGGGTATATAAGTGAGAAAGTCTTGCTCCCTAATGACGCGTTTTAAAGTCATGCGGTCCTGAGCCCAGATCAGACAATATCACTAGTGGGTTGGGGAGTTACGGGATTCTCTCGAGCCTTTGTGGTTCGAGATGCCCGTCGCGGCCAGGCCTCGGCTCGGGTCGTGACAGAATGGTATCAGAGACGCTCATGTGTCGTCCTTGTCGATGTAGGTCAAAGTTCAAACTGAGTGTAGGCAAATCCCGGTAAGGCGGGGAAAACCTCAGTCCTGAGTGTAGGCAAATCTCATTCGGTGGGGCAAACCTCAGTGAGGACGCTGAGTCCATAAGGGGGGTGTATGTAACACCCTAACTTAGGAAGGAGTCTCACATCTGCAAAACACGAGAGGGATACTGGGTATATAAGTGAGAAAGCCTTACTTTCTAATGACACGTTTTAAAGTCGTGCGAGCCTGGGCCCAGAGCGAACAATATCACTAGTGGGTTAGGGAGTTACGGAGGTCTCTCGATCCTTCGTGGTTCGGGATTCTCGTCGCGGCAGGGCCTCGGCTCGGGTCGTGACATAAGACGTCAAATTAATTTAAATCATGAAAAGTTAACTTATTATTTTATATCTATTTTATTTTTTTTAATATTTAAATGACTTATAATAATTAATTAAGGGTGATATTTACTAAAGTTACGATTAAAACAGCTGAAGCAGACATGTCATAAATGTCTATTTTACTTTTTTATCAAATACTATTAATATATAAATAACTTATAATAATTAATTAGAGATGATATAATAAAATCATGAAGAAAGCAGACAGGAGAAGCAAGCATGCTGACGGAGACCTGCCTATTTCTCTGCCCATTCCTCTTATTAGGTAGTAATATATATATATACACTCGCACACACACACACACATATAATGTAATTTTTTGATGAATTGGGTTCAATTGAATCCTGTTGAACATAGGTGGGTTCGCCCCTGACTCTTGCTTTAGATACAAGACTTAGCCTAAAGAACTTTCAAATGACAAGTTATGTCTCATGGATAAGAGTTGACACTAAGCATTGTGTCTTGATTTATGAGATATTCTATAACTCTTGGCTTAGAGATAGGACTTGGTTAATGGACTTTCAAACAACAAATTATGTCTCATGGGTAAGATTTGACACTACCACACCGTGTCTTGATTTATGAGATGTTCTATAACTTTTGCTTTAGAGGCAAGACTTAACTTAAGGACTTTCAAGCAACATGTTACGCGCTCCATGGGCAAGAGTTGAAACTATCATATTGTGTCTTGATTTATGAGATATTTCATAACTCTTGCCCTAGAGGCAAGACTTAGTCCAAGGACTTTCAAACATTAAGTTATATCCATGTACAAGAGTTGACACGACCCACATTATATCTTAATTATGAGATGTTCTATAACTCTCACCTTAAAAGGCAAGATTTATCCCAAAGAACTAATAAGTTATACCCTTAAAATTAATTCGATGTCAAAAAAGAAGATTCTCTTTGCGGATTATCTAACTTTCTATTCATTAGCAAAATATGATAGAAGTTGAGAAGAAAAAAAAATTGAGAAAAAAGAGAAGGAAAAAAGAATAAAGATTATGAAAAAAAGAAAAAAGAGAAGAATAAAACACACAAAAAAGAAAAAATATATTGAGGAAAAATAAAAATAAAAATGAAGCTTGAGAAAAATGAAAAAAAAATCTATACGCTTAAATTACAACTCTCCTAGAAGAGTGTAAGCAGTCGTTGTCAAATATATAACCCAAGAAAGGTTGGGTCGAATCCCACATGGAATAAGATACTAATTAAGTTGTATATAGATTAATAGACTTTTAATCCTAAGTTTTCGTTAAGTAAGGGGTTTGATTGAACTATTAATTTAGTGATTTCAGTTTACTAATGACCAATGTCTTCTTTACTAATTGAGAAATAGTAAACTAGGGTTATATTTACCATGGTGCTTCTATTCTTTCAGGTCTATTGTTTATATGAACTCATATTAACACTTGTAATTATAGGAAAAGTTACGTAAAATATCCATCCATGTGTTCCCAACCTTCAAAGATGGGTCCATTTTAATTTCCTCAAACATAAAGTGATAATACGATATTGCAATAAATTCTCCAAGAGATTAATCCTATTAAGGCATCAATCTTTAAATTAGAAGGTAAGAACTCTAATATCTTGTCACTATTCTCTTTTTCCAACAATAGCTTCTTTGTTCAAGCAAGTTATGTTTTAGGACACACTTTCAAGTTTGTAATCATGAGAAATCAATAAAATGTAGAGAATGTGATACAATCACAATATCAATATAAATTCAGCATTTCAAAACCTAAAATTGAGATTTCACCAAGGCTCTTATAACTCTAGTTATGGAGGTTTAGCCACACATGATTAGAAAAAAGATGAAAAGATTAATTTCATAAATTACAGGTTTAACTTACAATCAAAAGAAATCAAAATTCCTAATCCAAATTCAAAAGTTAAGCAATGTCTTCTTCAATTCTAAACTTATTTCCCAATCAATCTTACGTAACAAATTTCACAATAGTAAGAAAGATGCTTATTCTAACCCAAAGCTGGGTATTCATAGGCTCTAAGAAAGTTGAGATTTAAAATTTAAACTTGGGCTACCACATCAACACAGACGGTTCGTCAGGTTGGCGATGATTCGTCGGCTTGACTGTCCCTGCTTATCCAGTGATTGACTGTCTTGTGGCTCTTAATGACGACTTATGCGATGGTCTGCGATGACCCGTCACTCCTCTCGTCACCATCTTCTAGATCTTCATACATTCTGATTGACGCTGACGATAAGGATGACGGTCCGTCACGACGGTCCACCGCTTGGGCCGTCATCCAACTCCACGTTATCTGTCATTCTGCTTAAAGGTGATTGTTATGGTTCGTCGGGGCTCCAACGGTCAGTCGGTTACTTCGTTGTGAGTCTCTGAATCTTGAATTCTTGAACTTTCATGCCTTTAAGCTTGATTCCTGAGAACAAGCACAAAGCACATTAAATAAGACCAGTTGTTGTTAGAAAACATGCAGTTTTCCTTCTTTGAAGATGAAAAATATACCATCATGAGTCGGTACATCAAAAATAAAAAAATAAAAAAATAAAGGTTTAGACAAATAAATTAAAAAATAAAAAAAATATTTGAGAAAAAAGGAAAAAGAGAAGAAAGTAAATTAAAAAAATAAAGTTTGAGACAAATGAATTAAAATAAGAAAAAAAATAAGAAAAAAAAGAAATAAAAGAAAAAGAAATAAAAATAGAAGTTGAGAGAAAAATTAGCGTGAAAAGTGTAACATATTTGAGGCGTAGAGGTATAAAGATGTACTTGTTCTATAAACAAAAAAGGACTTAGTTATGTAATTTCCTTGGTTTCTAAATTGAGACCCAAAACACCAATTTCGGCCTGGCCTATTTCAATACTAGATATCGAGGGGGGCATGCTAGTATGTTTTTTTTTAATCTCAATTTATGTGACACAAATAGAGTTTGGATAATTAATTGTATATTTTTAATGTGTTTTTAGATATTTTAAGATGTTAACTATTATAATTTATAACACTTTTTATGTAATTTTTAAATAATATATGTTACTCTCCTTGTCCAAACTTTTGTTATATTGCTAGTCAATTATATTTTCAAAATAATTTAAATTTTTTAATTATTGTGATTTAAAATACTTTTTTTTCTATTCCAATTTAAGTGGCATCGGTATAATTTCGAGAGTCAGCGAAATATTTTGTATCTTTTAAATTTTTTAACTAGTTAATTATTGTGATTTATAATATTTTTTACGCTTTTGAAATATATTATAGATTAATTTTTTTTAGATATTTTAAGTTGTTAACTATTTTAATTTATAATACTTTTAATCTAATTTTCAAATAATATATATTACTCTTCTAGTCCAAACTTTTGTGGCGTTGAAAGTCAATTATATTTTTTAAAATAATTTAAATTTTTAATTATTATGATTTATAATATTTTTTCTTCTATTCCAATTTAACTGACACAATGCTTAGATGACCATAATAATTAATTAGGGGTGATATAATAAAATTACGATTAAAACAACGAAACAGACACGTCTTAAATGACTTATAATAACTAATTAGAAGTGATATAATAAAATTAATATAAAAAATACTTGTGAAAAAAATTCAAGTGAGGCTCATATAAGAAGTCAAGTTAATTTGCAACATTAAGAGTTAATTTATCATTTTATGTCTATTTTATTTTTTTGTTAAAAGATATTAATATTTTAAGGAAAAATGCTCTGTTTCCACCCTAAACTATACACGAAATTGCTGAGATACACTCGAACTTTAGGAGAGTCTTATTACCCCTGGACTAATTAAAATCATATTTTTTGCAACCTTAGTGCCTACGTGGCACATACGTGTGCCTACGTGGAACTTTAGTGTGTTGATTCACTGATGTGGCACGTATGTGCCACATATGCCCTAAGGTTGCCAAAATACGATTTTAATTAGTTCAGGGGGTAATAAGACTCTCCTAAAGTTCGGGTGTGTCTTAGCAATTTCATGTATAATTTAGAGTGAAAACTGTGCATTTTCTCATTTTTAATACTTATATGACTTATAATAATTAATTAGGGAAGATATAGTAAAATTATGGTTGAAGTAGATATGCTATAAATGTCTATTTTACTTTTTTTTTAATAGTAAATATTATTAATTTTCTAATAAGTAAATGACTTACAATAATTAAGTAGGGGAAATATACTAAAATCACGGTTGAAGCAACTGAAACAGACATGTCATAAATATTTATTTATTTAATTAAGTATTATTAATTTTTTAATATGTAAATGACTTATAATAATTAATCAAGAATAATATAGTAAAATTATGATTGGAACAAGTGAAGAAGCAGATATGTTAACGAAGTGTTGCCTGCTTCTTCACACTTTTTTAATAGTACTAATTTCTGTTATGGTCAAAGTGTATTTGGACAACGATTATTAATGTGTTACATTATATAATAATTTATTTTTAAAATCATTAATGTGTAGTAGGTCGTGCAAAAATCAAACCGATCGATAAATCGAACTGATAAAAATATTATTGGTTTATTGTTATTGGGTTAATGGGTTAATGATTTTCAATGATTTTATAAAATAAATTTATTGGGTTATTGACTCGATTTAATTTTTTCTTATTGGGTTATTGGGTAAACTGATAACCCAATAAGTATATATATATATATTCTTAATTTCTTAATTTCTTTTTAATTTATACAAATTAACAAACCTATTATTTATACAAACTCTTAATTTCTTCTAACAACATTTAATTCAAACTTGAAGATTCTTGTAAATTAAAACACATCATGTAGGATTTTTAGTTGCAACTAAGATTCGATTTTTTTCCATGTTAGTTACTACTATTCTATTTTATGAATATTTTCTTATTGGTTAAATTGAAAATCGATCGATAAATCGAAAACTGATCAAAAGTACCTTATTGGTTTAACTATTGGTTTAGCATATGTAAAAATCAAAAACCAATAAATCAAACCGATAATACGTAAAATCAAACGGAATCGACCGCTGCACACCCCTAATGTATGGCATTATATAACCAAGAAAAATAATATAATAGTATATAATATTACACAATATAAAATAATACCATATATATCATGAAAGTTGAAACAGTATGTAACCATCACCCATTACCAACAACTTTGTCACCAATTGGTCTATGGATTATGTAGAAAGCCCAAACAATGAGGTTTCCAAATTGAGACCCAAAAAACCTTGATTGGTCAAAGTGCATTTGGACAAGGACCGGTCTACTTTCTGCTAAACTTTGCTCCTCTCATCTCTTTCCTTCCAACTCATTGCCATCTCCAAAAGTCTCAATTGTGATTTGTGGGTTTGTCTTTTTTCTCTTCACATTTCTTCATTCTTTTTCTTGTTTTTTGTTTTGTAGCTTATTATGCATTCATGTTTGCTTTCTAGTATGAAGAAAAATCAGAATAGTGCACTATATTTTCTTTGTTTCAATTTATATGTTATATTTAGTTTGAATTTCTGAGAGTCAAAACTTTCAATTTTTTTCAAAAATTCTGATATTAAATCTTTAAATTCTTCAAAATAAAAATTACATACGTGAACACTACTTTTTTAAAAAAGTTCACATGAGAGAAGATCACGGTCAAAGAAAAACCGGTTTGACTCTTGGAATCAGAACTCTTAACACATAAAGTAGAACAGGGAAAAAAATATTATATATACATTTTCTATTTCTTTTTTTAGATTTATATACATATATTTTAGCTGATATGGGCTCAAGTTGGACTCTCCGAATTGTACAAGATCCACATCTGAATTGTATAAATCTGCCTTTTAGGATTACTAGACATTTTTCTGGATAAGGGAAAAATGATGAAATCTTATATCCTATTGAGAGTATTTCAATTGATATAGGTGATTTTGGTATGAAGAAAAATGTTTTTGTTTGTTGTGGAAAATATTTTCAATAATCTGAATCATTTTTCAGTGGTTTAGTTAGGTATACAAGTAACTATGCAAGGTGAATTATCCTTATTCCCAAAAAATTAAGGACATGCTAGGGTATAAGAATATTGTTTTACTGAAAATGACTGTTGGTTAAAACAAGTGTATGAAGAAACCATTGACCTCCCTTTTGGTGGGCAAAATTTTTTTCCATACCAATGAAAAAACATCTTTTTTTCAGGAAAGTATTTTCTGGCGTACAAGACGATGAACGCATAACATCTAGTTGGCCTTTTATGTATTTTGGTTTGCTTATTTTATCTGATGAGTGAATTTCTGTTCTTTTCTTCTTTCAGGATAATCGGTTAATTAGAGTGCAACAACTAAGCAGAATTTGATCCTAGTGGAGAAAATGAAGTACTGCCTTCATTCTCTATAAATTAAATTTTAGCCAAATCTTGTTCTTAAAGTCACATTCTATTGCAAATGTTTGTTTGATAGACATGGATAAAGAAGAGCAATTCTATTGGAATATGATGTTTTAACATAAGTAGCTAGCTGTTGACTTAATGTGCTGTTCAGCACCCGAAAACCGAAAGATTTTTACTAGGAGGGTAGTTTATGATTTCTTATGAAGTGTCACCTGAAAATGCTGCAGTCCTTAAAAGCCATTTTTCTCGGACTCTATAAAAATGTTGTTGCACTCTTGTGAGACTCTCCAAAAGTACACTAGTTTTGAAGTACCTGACACATCCACATCGATATCTTTAGAGTCCGAGAAACATAGCTTAAAGGATAACTTGTTAAGGGAGATTCACAATTTCTTTGTTGAAGACCCTGTTAAGCCCGACCAAGGTTTACTGCTTGGTGGTTCCAGTAAGACTTTCTAACACAATAGCTATGAGTTCAATTCTCACTGTCCACTTTCCCTGGTCCGCCCCCGCCCTTTCTTCTATCCACCTTATAACTGAAACACAAAACTACCCTTATTCGAAAAGCCTAAGGATCCCATCAAATTTCACCAATTCAAACATTTTATATTTGGATACATAAAGGAATAACTTTTTCCATAAATTCTCTCTAGATCGAATTATCAATTATATTCTCACTATAAAAATAGTTATGAGTCCTTGTAGGACGTAGTTAAGGAAAATGGGTCAAGTTGTTTGACGACCTACTCATTTTTGGAAGAAGCTGAACCTATTTCTGATTGGCTTGTGCGATTAGTTTAGTATTGTTATTGATGTTCTTTTAAATTTGCCTCCGATGTATTCCATTGATGTGTAGCGGGGCTCGTGTAAAATGGGATGAGGCAAATCTGGGAGAAATTGAGGCAAATAAGCCAGTGAGGCAGAAAATAACTGAACCAAAGACGCCATATCACCGTATGATCGATGATGATGATGGTATGTTCATGAAATTTCTATTTGTTTCCTCATGCCTTATCGACTTAATAGAAGTTCTCTTGTTATGCGCCAACAGAGCAAATTTGATGGTGATGTGTATAACTGTTGCATATTCTATTTTTTTTGTTCCACGACTATGAACTTTTCTTAAATTTAAATAGATGAAATGTATTAATCTACAGTTATTAACCTGATTCGAGGCACTAACTGTCTTCTTTCTTGCCCTCAATGGTGAGCTTCTCCCAAGGGATGGCTGGGGGCAGAGGCGAACCTAGGATTTGAAGTCTGTGGGTGCACCGGTATTGTCAAAGGCGCGCATAAGTCTCGAAGCAAGACTCAAATTGTGTTGAGCGCTCGCCTCTCTTAATGTGCAGCTTAGGTTCTAATATCTAATACATACTTTCTCTTATCAATGAAGCTAAAGAGACGGACTATTTCACTTTATCAAAAAAAAAAAAAACTTTTTTTGTTCATATATTTGTCATTCATACTTATATTATTAGTCTTGGACTAGACATATATTTATATTTTTTCTCTCTTTATGCCTTTTTTCGTTAAATCTCACACTTTATTTGTACTTTGTGCTTAAATACAATAGACCGTGAAGTTTTTTTACACTTATTGCTTTTGATAATACTGTGGTGCACAATATATCTTAAGACGTTAGAAAAACTTTCAGTGTCGATTAAGGAATATTATCATATTCAATTGGTCGCCAAAGACATGAACAATACTGAAAAAATAAATATATAGAATAAATATGAGTTCTAAGCTAATAACTTTACTTTCTTATAATATGAAGCTTACTTTTAAAATTATTGAATAATTGGTTTTGGTAGCTCAATGATCAAGGATGATTTATTTTACGAGATGGTCGCAGGTTTGAATCCCCAATCCAACAATTTTGATGTGCTAAATTTAGCAATAAGCCAAGTATTGAATATAAAAGCAAAATTATTGTATGACTCAATCATGTGGATGGAAGGCATGGTTTCAGCCAACTCACCTAGGTGCACTACCATTAATCTTAGGGTGCACTATTAACTATATCCCAATTTCTAAAGGTATATACACATAATTTTTTTCGACGTTAACGGGTGCACATGCACCCCCACTGACACATGTGGGTCCGCCTCTAGCTGGGGGTAGTATAATAGACATCCTAAGACCTTCTTTATTTGGTGTCTTATCCCTTTTGAATGGGTCCAGTGTTATTAATAGCAAAAAGCTCAAAAAAGCTCTAAGATCCGAGGGGCTTTTAGCACAAAGTGTAAATAAAGCATGAGCTTCAACGGAAAAAGGCACAACGGGAGAAAAAACACAAATATATATGCTTAGTCCAAGAGTAATAATTATAAGCATGGATAACAAATATATGAACAAAAAAAATTGAAAATAAAAATTAGGATATAGTTGCTTAGCCTCACCTCTTCAGAAGAGGCTCGTTGGCAAGGGAAAGTATGCCTTAGAACCTTGAAGACGAAGCTGAAAGCACATAAAATGAGGTAAGTTTTGTTTGAGGCTGTAGCTGTAGAGATGATATACTAGGCCTGTTTAGGGTACTTTTGAATATAACTTGTTACCAATTTCAAAAAAAAGAAAGCACATAAAATGAGTCGAAGTGCTCAACACGTTTTGAGCCTCGCCTTAGGGCTTAAGCACTCCTTTGACAACAGTCTTAGTCATATTGATGATCTAGAATTTGACTTGGATTTAATTTTTGTTAATAGTGAGGTAAAAAAAAGGTCAGCCCTGTGCATTAGAGGTAGTCTATAAGTAATTCTTTTATCTCCAAATGCTAAAGTCGGTTTATGTTCTTCTCAATATTAGTTTTGCCTTAGAAGCTTCTCATTTGATACTTAGCCTTCTAGATCTTTTAAAATTTTAGGATGTTGGAGCTTAATGACTTATGAACCTCTGGTGTTTTCTTTATTGTATGTGGCATCAAATGTTGAATGATATATTAGGTTATTCATTTATGACAGTTCAAGAATTACATGCATCATGTAAATTGAGATCTCCAAAATTTTGAAAACAGAATTTTGAACAGTTGAACTTGAAACCAGCTGTGCTTGACATAATTACTATCTTCTGGGGAAGTCTGTTTTTATCTTTGAATTCTCCTGTTACAATGATGAGTTTTATTGAAGGGAAAATTTGATTACCTATCAACCTTATACATTTACGCATACATAATATATATGCATTAGTGGTCTTTACCATCATGTAAGTGTTGAGATGTATGTCTGCTCATAAGTCTCATAGTCTATGTTGCTTGGACTCTTTGAAAATGTCGATGGATGCGTGGAGTAACCTCCAAAAATAGTGCATTTTCGGGGGTATCCGACACGGGTGCGACAACATTTTTGGAGAGTCCGAGTAACATAGGCCATAGCTCATAAGCATCCCTCTAGATGTGGTCCTCATAATCCTAATCAACATAATGTCCTTTTCTCCTCACGTCATTAACTGAATTTGGCATCATATGGGACCTTATGTGGCATTTTCTTCTCATTACTCATGTAGATTTTCCCTTTTTAACGGATCTCATGAGTTTTTTTCTCTATTTAATGTATTTCACGTACAAAAAGTTGTTGCAAGTGCTGCTATTTTCTCTCATTTTTTGCTATTGGTTATTTGTAACTTAGTATTTTAATGTCAGTTGAATTTTGATATGGTTTGCAAATGGAGGCGACAGAGTTAAATATGGTTATACTATAATGTGTAAAAGATAGGTTAAATGTGACATCATGTTAGTATACAAAGACTCAAACTATCTTTGCTCTTATTGCTTTTCTAATTTTGCTGACTACAACAATACTATAGGATCTCCATCTCCGTGGGATAGTTTTGAGGAGGCAAGTGGTGATGCAATACACTCAGATGACATGGCTTCTTCCAATGAAAATAAATCCCGGCGCTCTGGCTGGACATCTTCTGAAGATGAGCCTGATATAATGGACCAAGATGACGAAGGTCTTAACTTTATCTGTGTTTTGTGTCGCAATACTGTGCTTCTGATTTCTCATTCTTGTTATACTCCTCTTCAATAATAGCACGTCATTTAGAAAAATCTGTCAAAAGTATCTTGTTTTTTGTGTGTTCTCTTTAACAGTTGCCTTCAGTTTTAAAAGTTTATGCTAGAAATCACCTGCTTTTCTTGGCTTTTTGATTTTTGGTTGTCAGTTGTCTGCACTTTATGTTGTTGTGATTTTTTTTTTCTCTTATGTTTGGATATAAAGATGGGTTGGGTACTTGGGTTGGGGTTGCATTAGTGAATTCGATTATGCTTGTATGTTTTATAGTATGTTCTACCTACTATGCTCTGGTCTTTGATTTGTTTTTCTACAAAAATAGATTCTGATTCAGAAAGGAGCAGGATCTTTAGGGAGCACAGGCGAGCACACTACGACGAATATAGGAAAATCAAAGAACTACGAAGACAGGGCTCTTCTCTTGAAGGAGCATCCGATGATGAGATTGAGGATCTTGAGAAAGGTGACGGTAGGTGTGATACAACATCATCATTGGCATCTGCCGCTGAGGACATTGACATTGCGGAAGGAAGCACAGACGATTCTAAATAGTCCTCTGTCCCAGCCAATTGATCAAGGATCATCCTGAAAAAGTACATTATTTCTAAGGTCGTTATTACAACCCATTGTTTGGTTTTCATTTGTTCACTTTTGCTTGCAAGTTGTACATAGGCGGTATTTTACATATGGGACAAGCATCTTCCTTCAGTGGTTGGCATAATCTTCTGCTGGAAAAAGTTGTACCTGATTTCCGTTACCGTTCTTTCACAGTTGTCATTGTTGACATGTTTGCTAGCTGAGTCTGCTCTATGTTCTGGGATCAAAGTCATGAAGGTGATAAGTTTGTGATGGCTTTGGGCCTTTTCTCTTGAACTGTTTGATTGAGTTTCTTGAAATTATACAAGTTTGTGTACTTCTATAAACTATAGATTTGTTTTAACACAATGTTATGGAGTCCTTTATTTTTTTTTTTTTTTTTAAAACATTGCTTTGGAGCCAAGAGTAGAGTTTCTTGAATGTATACAGGTTTGTCTACTTTGTTAAACACTAGAGTTGCTGAAATACAACATTTCACAGCCATTTTTCTTTCCTGATTAGCTTCCAGATTAATTCTCCTCATCGTTACATTATTGGTACGTACAACATTCCCAGTATAATTACACAAGTGGGAGTGGCACGATTGCGTAAGCATGTAAAATTTGGCTAGCTTCGAGAAAGTTGATTCATTGAGCAGTTCATATAGTCTTAAGGTTGTCCAGATCAACAATAACAAGTATGCTTTAATCCCAAACTAATTCAATTCTAGATAAATTGTGAACAATCATAATAAGTTAAAGCTTAGTGTATTACTCAAATTCTCTAAACTAGACAAGTAGGTAGGTATATGTTTTCTCTATTAAATTTAGGGGAAATGTCATATAATATACAATAAAGTAATTAGTTTACAGCAAAGACAACTTTTTTTTTTACATAAAAATTCACCCAAAAGTGTACTGAATGCATGTAATGTATATATAATGTATGCATAATGCATCGATAATGTATAAATAGTTGTGAAATGTATATATAATGTATCGATATTGTATAAATAGTTACTTATTGTATATGTAATGTATCGATATTGTAGAAATACATAAACATGTATCAATAATGTATAAATTAATGTATATGTCATGTTATCGGTATTATATAAATGGTGTATAAACGTTTACCGACATCGAATAAATAATTATATAATATATATGTTATGTATTGATATCGAACTTATTTGACTATCTTGCGCTCCATATTAACTAACACAACCGTATTATAATATGCTCCAGTCATCGAGAATGAATGTTTACGTTATCTTTATTAACTGGGAATAATTTGTGATATTTCACTTAGATTACTCTCATCAGATAAGTTTTTTCAATACTTCACTGGTATTTAACTATTAATGTTATAACAGTCTCAATTCTACTCTAATCCTCTTGAGTTGCCTTTATTTCGCACAAGTTTTTGCTATTCCTTTCCCTTGTGCCTCAAAGAGATGTCACAAACACACAAATACTCAAGAGTGATCACTCATTTTGAGCATTTATATACACCGACATAAATTAATTCATGTTGAATGTGTTATATCTTGAAAATGGTTTTCATTTGGTTACCTATCAGGTGCCTCATAGAGATGTGACAAACACACAAATACTCAAGAGTGATCACTTATTTTGAGCATTTATATACACCGACATAAATTAATTCATGTCTGATGTGTCATATCTTGAAAATGGTTTTCATTTGGTCACCTATAAGTTGAAAGAAACTGCTGGAAATGTTGAAGAAGCTGTTCGAGAACTTCGACATGCCATTTTGGTAAGTCCAAAATGTTGAACATGACTGCTTAAGATATGACACAAAATAAAGGTAATCTAGAAAGAAAATAATAGAAATGAAAAAAAAAAACAATAATGAAACAACAAAATAATAATAACAACAAAATAATAATATAATCAACCTACACGAAATATAGATAGTAATAGAAATCGAAAAATAAGAATGTTTGTATTGATTTTTGATGATGAATTCCAGCATATTCAAGGACCAGGTCCGTTGCATGTTTACACCATGAGGAATGCTATGGGACAGCTGTGCATTGCTGCATACTGTACAATTTGTTCGATAGTATCATTATTGTTCAGGTGTGCAGCGTACAATGCGGGGACACCTGATCCAATAAAATGCCTGTTCGATTTGTCTCTCATCATATATAAGCAAAGATGTGATCATTTGAAGACCCACTTTTGTAGAAATCAGTTTCTCAACACAGGCAAAGCTGCTCTTACTCAAGAAATAGAAAGTTGCTCTTTTAGGGACCTGATATAGCTTTTATCGTTTTATTCTCTTGAGTTTTTGAGTCTTGTTTGAAAGTAGTAGTTTACTCTTGTAATCAAGAGTGACAATCTTTCTTGAATATGCTGAGTCTTGGCTTAGGTTGAGTTACCTAGCATCAATCGACTAGAGCTAGTTGATTGTTAGAGGTGTGGCAGAGTTGTCGCATAAGATTGTAATAAAGTTATTACAAGTGTACGAATTTAGAGTAAAATCCTTCTTGAGTTTGCTTGAGTCTGTAATCAGTTGGTTTCTTGATTACAGTAAAGTTTGGAGAAATCTTGTGAGGACATATCATAGTTTTTCCTTTCTTAAGTAAGGAGGTTTTTCAAATAAAACCCCTTGTGTTGTTTGGTTCCACAAATTTCGTTTAGTTCTTTTATTTCATGAAATGCCCTGAACTTTGGCCCTTGCAAATTTCTTGAGTCTTGAATTTTCTGTTCATCTTACGACTCACACCATAAGTCGTATGGTATGGTGACAGATCTAGGGACTTTAGTCATATGTTGGTCAGTGCGTTGTTGTCCAAGTATGTCCTGGTTACGAGAGACTCCATACGAGTCGTACGGTCATGTGACGAGATGGTTAGGGCCCAATCGTATGGTTTCCAGTGTTTAGCCCTTAGTGTTCTGCCTTGGAAATGAATAGACAATACCAGTCATATGGTCTAGTGACGAGTTTGGCAGGGGAGTCGTAAGTTAGACAAAGTGTGGTGTCCAACCTTCTGTTATGGTGAGGTCGTGATGGTACTAATCATATGATGTGGTGATGAGTTGGAGGGTCAAATCCTAGCCACCTGCGAGTTTTTGCAACTTCTAAGCTGAGGTTATTTTGGATATTTTCCACCCCAAGCCCTTAAGACCCCACGTCTTATAACACAAATTGGGCATTCATTCTCCACTTATCAAGATTAAAACACTCTAAAAACTCTCTCAAAAACTTCTCAAGAAAGATTGGGTTAGGGTTTCTTCAAGGTAGTCATCTAGAGGCTTAAAGATCAAATTCTCTCCGTAAATATTCGTAACTCAGGCATGTGACTCTTCTTTCATTGTTAGTTAACAAAAATCATGTGTTTTAAACATTGTTCATGAGTCATTAAGAGTGGTTTTGAACACTAAGGTTGAGGGTTTGAGTGAATGTTGTTGAGTATTGCTTTCTCATGATTTAAATTATGATTGTACATGTTTTGATAATAATTTTGCACATGTGGGTGCATGGGATTTGTGGTTTAACATATAGGTTATATTTAACCCTAAATTTGTTGGTTTTTGGCTTTGATAATGTTATGCCCTCAACCTATTTGTGAAAATATCAATGAGAATGATCTTGTCACATGTTGAATTGTGTTTTGTACTAAGGCACTGACCTAGAATGTTAATGATTGGTAAATGGTTTCATGAAGGCCTTGTTGGCCATAAATTGATTTGAATTATAACCTTGGTGGTCTAATTAAATAAATGGGTTTGAGTCCCTAAGTGTTGAATTGAATTGATGTCTTTGTTTAGACAATGGGTTCGAGTCCCAAGTTAATTAATAATGGTTATGGCCTGTTGTACGCTTGCAAGCAAGGTTGGTATGATGATACCAATGGGATGCCTTTGATAAGTAATTAGATTAAAGGTTGTGTATGTGTAATGAATGTTTTAATTGGGATTTAAAGCGGGATGTGTAGCCGGGTCGTGAAAGTGGAGTCCGAAGAACTAACACCAAAAATTGCGCTAGCCGGTGCAGGTGCCTATATGACTGGGAGGTTCGACGCCCCCGAATAGATATTTGAATGGGAGGTTCGAGTCCCCCATATTGTATATATTGGTGATTAAGTCACCTTAATTATGCCGGGAGGTTCGAGTCCCCCATAAAGTAATATATGGTTATGGATATTCTTTGGTTCGTGTGGCTACACACACTAGGGCCCTTCCAGTTAGGGGAGAGCTAGGACCATATAGCCCATGGGTGCCTTGTTATATGACGGTTATGCTACACAACCCAGGTTAAGGTTTTCAAAACTCATGGTAAACTTTGTTTTCTATCCCTGCACGATATATATATATGAATATATGTGATTGTATATGGTTATTCAATTTGGTTTTGAATGATGGCATTGTTTTATTCCTCTATCTTTGAGTTACATGCTAGCTCTCCAATCGCTAACCATTTCTGGATGTTGTATCCCCACCGATGAAGGCGCCAAAGTTTCTTTTACTTTTCCTACGCAGTGATCAGGTGTTCGAGTTGGTTTGTAAGTTGACATTGAAGTGGTGATCTTTCATACTTTGGAAGGCTTCATTTCATGGTCTTTATTACTTGTGTCTTAGATATTATTCAGACTTTGTTGGATTAATATGTACTTGGGTATATTGTTTAGGTGGATTGGCTCGGTGATGGATGGTTGTACGATTATTGGTGGTTGATTTAGACATTTCATGAATTAATACAAGTCTTAGCTTGCACTATCTTGTTATATGTTCAGAATTCATCCGACACTTGAGGTTGTTGTGTTGACTAGGTTAGGTGAAGGGGGTGATCTCTGGTCCATGTAGGACTGGGGATACCCATCACTGCTAGGCCCTAGTTCACATCGTAACAAAGTTGGTATCAGAGCCTAGGTTCATGATCAATTGGGTGCCTACAAAGCCGTGTCAAGTAGAGTCTCTTTTATAAGTGTATAGTACGCCACACTTATAAGAGGGAGGCTATGACACATTTAGGAATGTTTCCCTTTCTTGTTGTCTTAATCTCAGGCTATAGAGTCTAAGATCTTGGATCCTTTTAATTTCTATTTGTTCTTCTTTCAAATCATTCCTCTAAGAAAATCTGATGTCCGTGTCCCATCTAAAGACAATATGGACAGAGCTCGTCCAACTTCTAGGGTATAAACCCAATTAAGGATCATTGCATCTGACTGTCCTCGTGGGGTTTTGCCTATCCCCACTGATCCTACTCTTGAGGGTGACACTCATACTCAGTCGCCTCCCAGAGAAGTTACTAATGTGGAGTTCCGTCACTCTATTAACCTATTGACATAGTTGGTGACATCTCAGTCATAACAGTCGGGTTCTACTGGTGCTGCTACGGGTTTATCTGAGAACACTAGAGTTGGCCAATTTATAAGGTTGCATCCTCCAATGTTTATTGGTACAAAGGTTAAGGAGGATCCTCAAAGTTTCATTGATGAGACGGAGAATATATTTTGGGTTATATATGTTTTGAAGGTTGAAGGCGTAGAGTTTGCTGCCTATCAATTGAAAGATATGGCGTACCAGTGGTACGAAGAGTTGGAATAGTTGAGAGGCAAAGATGCTAGTTCTACCTTATGGAATGATTTCTCTAGTGCGTTTCTAGATCATTTCTTTTATCAGGAGTTGAGGGAGGCAAAAGCAGAGGAATTTGTTAACTTGAAGTAAGAGAGAATGACAGTCAAAGAGTATGCTTTGAAATTCCATCAGTGTTCTCGGTATGCTCCAGAATTGGTATCTAATATGAGGGCCCAAATGAGAAAGTTCACTTTGGGATTATCTCGTGAGTTGATTATTAAGTTTAAGGCTGCCATGTTGAACAAGAACATAGATATCTCCAAATTCGTCGTGTATATACAACAGGTCAAAAAGGAGAAAAAAAGTAGGTTGAGATTGGTGAGAGACAGAGTAAGAAGTAGGTTAAAAATAGTCTAAGAAGAAGAGCTGGAGGAGTCCCAACTCCTATTTGATGGATAGTGCTCCCTACCTAAAGCCGTCAGGTGATCAATGTTTTTAGGTTGGTGATGATTCTGGGGCATAAGGTTCCTAATCTCAGGCTAGTAGGGCCCATTCAATACCATTCTACCCTTTCTATAGATTTTGTGGTCAGCACTATCATGGTCAGTACAAGAAGGGGAGAAACTAATGTTTTATGTGTGGTTAGATTGGGCATATGTAGCAGGATTATCCTTTTAGAGTTGCTTCTGGGGCAAATAAGGTTCCTGATCAGAACCATCTTTATGCTCTCATTATTCATCAGGAGTCTGAGGCACCTCCGGATGTTATTACTGGTATGTTAAAACTCTTTTTCTATGATGTGTACTATTTACTTAATCCGAGGTCCACTTTCTCTTGTGTGACCCTATTTGTGGATGTGAATTTTAGTTTTGATCCTGAGTCTCTGTCCCAATGGAAGACCCTGTGGTTGTCAGAAGAGTCTATAGGGTTTGTGTGGTATCTGTTGGTAATAAAGAAACTCTAGTAGACTTAATAGAGTTAGACATGGTTGAATTTGATGTTATTTTAGGAATGGACTGGTTGTACTCGTGCTATGCTTCTTTAAACTATTAGACTCATAAGGTCATGTTTGAATTCCCTAATGAGCCAATTATTGAATAGAAGGGAAGTTATCTAGTGCCTAAAGGAAGGTTCATATCATATCTTTTAGCCGGAAAGTTAATTTCCAAAGGTTGTCTCTATCATCTGGTCTGGGTTAAAGATTCTAACCTTGAGGGTCCTTCCTTAGATTTTGTCCCAGTGGGAAATGAATTTTCAAAAGTTTCTCCTGATGATCTACCTGGTGTCCCTCCCGATAGGTAGATTGATTTTGGTATTGATCTTGTTCTGTACACTTGTCCTATTTCTATTTCCCCGTATAGAATGGCTCCAACTGAGTTGAAGGAACTCAAGGAGCAGTTGAAAGACCTCTTAGACAAGGGTTACATCCGTCCTAGTGTGTCCCTATGGGGTACACCTGTATTGTTCATGCGTAAGAAGGATGAGTCCCTTTGGATGTTTATTGATTACTGACAATTGAGCAAGATGATGGTAAAGAATAAGTATCCACTTTCAAGAATTAACGATCTCTTTGATCAGCTTTAGGATGCCAGATTATTCTTTAAGATCGATCTTTGGTCCGGGTATCATCATTTAAAGATTAGGGAGGTGGATATCCCTAAGACAACTTTTCATACCCGGTATGGGCATTTTGAGTTCTTGGTGATGTCATTTGTCTTGACCAATGGCCCTACGATATTTATGGATTTGATGAATAGGATTTTTTATCAGTTTTTGGATCTGTTCGTGATTATCTTCATTGATGATATTTTGGTGTACTCTAAGAGTGAGGAAGATCATATCGATCACCTCCATTGCATACCTTGAAAGATCAACAGTTTTACGCTAAATTCTTTAAATATGAATTCTGGTTGAATGCCATAACTTATTTGGGTCTTTTTTTGTCTAGTGAGGGGATCATAGTACATCCCCAAAAAGTTGCAGTGGTTAAGAAGTGGCTTAGACCTGCAACTTCAACTGATATTCGAAGCTTTTTGGGTTTATCTGGTTACTATAGGAGGTTTATGGAAAACTTTTCTTCTATTGCTGCTCCATTGACCAAGTTGACTCAGAAGAAGGTGTAGTTCATATGGTTGTTGATTCTCTTAGAAAGTTGTCCATGGGAAGTTGTCGCATGTGGATAAGGATAAGCGATAATTGGTGAAAGATATTCATCGATCGGCTAAGCTTGAAGTTTGTCTCTTGGACTCTGAGGAAGGTGGTGTGTTTATGCAATAGGTGGCGCAATAATACCTTGGTTCAGAAATAAAGGAGAAACATGTATTAGATCTTTTTTTGATGAAGATCAAGGATGATATGGTAAGCAAAAGGTTATGACCTTCGAGATCGGTGGTGATGGCATCTTGAGGTACCAAGGAAGGTTGTGTGTTCTCGACATAGATAGATTGCGAGGAAGGATTTTGGTTGAGGCCCATGAATTATGATATACTATTTATCTCGGTTAGAGATGTATAATGACCTTAAGGAGATGTATTGGTGGAATACCATCAAACGAGATGCAGCCAGCTTTGTGGCTAAGTGTATGGTATGTCAGCAAGTGAAGGTGGAGCACATAAGGCCCAGTGGGATACTCCAAGAGATTGAACTATTGGTGTGGAAATAAGAGATAATTAATATAGATTTTGTTATCGGCCTTCTGCAAATGTAGAATTAGTGTGACTCCATTTGGGTCATCGTGGATTGGATGACTAAGTTTGCTCATTTCTTGCTAGTGAGGAGTACTTATTCTGCCGAGGATTATACAAAGTTGTTCATTCAAGAAGTTGTAAAGTTACATGGTGCACTTATCTCAATTATTTTGGATCGTGGTACTCAGTTCTCATCGCACTTCTGGCACTTTTTTAGCGTGGTTTAGGGATTAAAGTTAGTCTTAGTATGAATTTTCACCCGCAATCGGATGGGTAATATAAAAGGACTATTCAGACTTTGAAAGATATGCTGCGAGCCTGTGTGATTGACTTTGGTGGTAGTTGGTTCGACCACTTGACTTTCATTGAATTTTCTTATAATAATAGTTACCATTCTAGAATTGGTGTGGTCCCATTTGAGGCATTGTATGGTAGGAGGTATAGATCTCCTATTGGATGGTTCGAGGTTGGTAAAGTGGAGATGTTTAGCCCAAATTTGGTTCACCAAGATATGGAGAAGGTGAAAGTAATTTGTGATAGGCTTAAGACCGCCAAAGTCGTTAGACGTCCTACGCGGACGTGAGGAGAAGAGACTTGGAGTTTGAGGTTGGAGATTGGGTATTCTTGAAGGTGTCTCTCATGAAGGGAGTAATGTGGTTTGGAAAGAAGGGGAAGCTCAGTACCCAGTATGTTAGTTCGTATTTGATTTTGAGAAGTGGTGATGTTGTACATGAGTTGGATTTTCCCTCTAGCATGAGTTCCATTCATCCGATATTCTATGTGTCCATGTTACAAAAATGCGTGGGTGATCCTTCGTTGGTTGTTCCCTAGGAGAACATTGGTATTTCAGATTCTTTGTCCTATGAGGAGGTCCCGGTGAGGAGCTTGGATAGGCAAGTTTATTGGTTATAAAGAAAAGACGTGGCTTTAATAAAGGTTCTATGGTGGAACCAAAAGTTCAAGGAAGCTACTTGGGAAGCCGAGAAGGACATGAAGTCCAAATATCCATTCCTATTTCTGATTCTAGAAATTCGTGCCTGAGGTATGTATTATTCGTAACATCTTTTTTTTTTTTCTATCTTTTATAAAGAAAAAGGGTAGTTTACTTGGTATCTTTGTTTTCTAACCTAGTTAAATATAAGATTAGAGGTATGTGGAGTCCAATCGTGCTTGCATTGCCTTATTCCATCATTCGAGGGTAAATGATCCTAAGGGGGGAGACTTAATGCCCCGAACTTTGGCCCTTGGAAATTTCTTGCGTCTTGAACTTCTGTTCATCTTATGACTCACACCATGTCGTATGGTGTTGTGATGGGTCTGGGGACCCTAGTCATATGTTGGTCAGTGTCTTGTTTGCCAAGTTTGTCCTGGTTACGAGAGACTCCATATGAGTGTATGGTCATATGATGAGAGGGTTAAGGTCCAATCGTATATTGTCCAGTGTTTACCCCTTGGTGTTCTACCTTGGAAATTACTTAACCATACCAGTCCTATCGTCTGGTGACGATTTGGGCAAGGGAGTTATAAGTTGGACATAGTGTGGTGTCCAAACTTCTATTCTAGTAACGACTTGATGGTACCAATAGTCTGATATGGTGATGAGTTAGAGGGTTAACTCCTACCCACCCACGGGTTTCTACAACTTTTAATCTGAGGGTATTTTGGTTATTTCCCACCCAAGCCTTTAATACCCCACGTCTTATAACACAAATTGGGCATTCATTCTATACTAATCTAAAATAAAACACTCCCAAAAACTTCTCAAGAATGATTGGGCTAGGGTTTCTTTAAGGTGGTCATCTAGAGGCTTAAAGATCAAATTCTCTCCGTGAATCTTCATAACTCAGGCATGTGACTCTTCGTTCATTGTTAATTCATGTAAATCATGTGTTTTAAACATTGTTCATGAGTCATTAAGCGTGGTTTTCAAAACCAAGGTTGAGGGTTTGAGTGAATGTTGTTGGGTATTGTTTTCTCATGATTTAAATTATGATTATACATGTTTTGATAATAATTTTGCACACGTGGGTGCATGGGATTTGTGGTTTTACTAATGAGTTATGTTTAACCCTAAATATGTTGGTTTTTGGCTTTGATAATGTTATGCCCTCAACCTGTTTGTGAAAATGTCAATGAGAATGATCTTGCCATATATTGAGTTGCGTTTTGGTCTAAGACATTGGCCTAGAATGTTAATAATTGGTAAATGGTTTCATGAAAGCCTTATTGGCCATAAATTGATTTGAATTATAACCTTGGTGGTCTAATTGACTAAATTGGTTTGAGTCCCTAAGTGCTGAATTAAATTGATGTCTTTTTTTAGACAATGGGTTAGAGACCCAAGTTAATTTATAACGTCTATGTCATGTTGTACGCTTGTAAGTGGGGTTGGACTGACGATACCAACATGATGCCTTTTGTAAGTAATTGGATTAGTGGTTGTGTATGTGTAATGAATGTTTTAATTAGGCTTAAAAGCAGAATGTGTAGCTGAGCTGTGAAAGTGGAGTCCAAAGAACTAACACTGGAAATCGCGCTAGCCGGTACGGGTGTCTATATGATCAGGAGGTTCGATTCCTCCAAATAGATATATGAATGAGTGGTTCAAATCCCCCATATTGTATAGATTGGTGCTTAAGTCACCTTGATTACGCCAGGAGGTTTGAGTCCCCCATAAAGGCATATACGACTATGGATATTCTCTGGTTTGTGTGGCTACACACACTGGGGCCCTTCCATCTAGGGGAGAGCTGAGCCCATATAGCCCATGGGTACCTTGTTATATGATGGTTATGCTACACAACCCAGGTTAAGGTTTTCAAAACTTATGCTAAGATTTGTTTCCTATTCTAATATGATATATATATATATATATATATATATATATATGAATATATATGATTGCATATGGTTATTTACTTTGGTTTTGAATGATGGCATTATTTTATTCCTCTATCCTTGAGTTACATACTAGCACTCCAACCATTAACCATCTTTGGACACTGTATCCCCGCGCAATGCTGGCGCTGAAACTTTTTCTCCTTTTTCTTCGCAGTGATCAGGTGTTCGAGTTGGTTCGTGAATTGACATTGAAGTGGTGAGCTTCCAAACTTGGGAAGGCTTCATTTCATAGTCTTTATTACTTGTGTCTTTGACATTGTTCAGACTTTATTTTGGATATTATCGGGGGCATGTCCCGATATTTTATTGACTTCGGTTTTGTAATGGTTTTGTTGGATTACTGTGGACTTGGGTGTGTTGTTTTGGTGGATTGGCTCGATGATGGATGATTGTCAAGTTACTGGTGACTGGTTTAGACATTTCATTAATTAATACAAGTCTTAGCATGCACTTTCTTGTTATATGTTTTGAATTCATAGGACACTTGAGGTTTTTGTGTTGACTAGGTTAGGTAAAGGGGGTGATCCCGATCCACATGGGACTTGTGATACCCGTCACAGCTAGGCCCTGGTTCGGGTCGTGATATTTTAGTTGTGTAAATATTCTCCAGAGACTTTGTTCCTTGCTGGTAGTGAATTCGTATAAACCATCAATTCGTGTCAGAGCGAGGTTCACCCTAATTAGTTAACACCTATAGTGGATTCGTATTATCCAAGCACCACCAATCTTGGATGAAGGACAGTCCGCCACTAGACCACTTTATTTTAATGGTCAATTTTATGGTTTGGGGAATATAAGGATGCATAACTTTATCATGGTTGTGGATAGTGAGCTATAGGACATCATCTGTGATGGTCCATGTATGGAAATGAAGGAAGTCGAAGAAGGCAAGATTACTAAACTTTTCCTAAGACTCTAAGAGAATATGATGAAGAGGATTGCAAAAAGGTTGAAAAAATTTTCAAGGCTAAGAAACTTTTGATATGTGGAATAGATCCTGATGAGTACAATCGTATTTCAACTTGTGAAAATGCAAAGGAAATTTAGGATTGCTTAATAACTACTCATGAAAGGACTAGTTAGGTCAAAGATTCCAAAGTGGATATACCCACCACCCAATATGATGTCTTCACAATAAAAAAGTGAAATACGATTGAATTTTGGGTCTTACGACCCACCAAATTAAAGATAATTGAGTCATCTTTCCAATGCATCTGATTTTGCCTTAATACGATACCTGACAAAATGCTATGAGTATTTTTATGAGGAACTAGTGAGGGTCCGCAATTTTCCTGTGTCATAGAGGATAATCTCTATGATAAGCAGCGTAGCACAGAGGTTAGCCTCCGCGATAAGGGTCGTGCCATGCCTCTATATAAAAGTCATGCTATTTTATTTTATTTCCCTTAGTATGAGTGGTAATGAGTTATTTTCACCTATGAACGGCCTTTAAACATTATATGAACCTATTTCCATCAATTTTCATGAAACAAAAAGCAATTACATCACTCTCAAACTCAAAACCCCTAGAAAGCACAAAGGTTTCACTGTATGTTTATCTTATAGGTTTCAAGTTCCCAATTTCTCACAAATTCTTGTGTATCTAAGACGTGTTACTCTTTCGTAAATCTTATTTTATCAAAAGCATGTGTTTATAAATGTGTCCATGTGATTTTATTAATGATTTTGAATGTGGGTTGAGGGATTTTAAAGCATTATTGATGAAATTACTTTTCGCATGGTTTATATGAAATTATTCACGCTTTATTGATGATTCTGAACTAGTTCGGTGCATGGGCATGGTGGATAAACTAAGGCGTTATGGTTTTCTTCAATTATGTGGTTTTGATGAATGAATTGATGATGACCACAACCCAATCTCATGAAAATAGTTTGATTGTGAGTATAGATATACACTGGACTATTTTTGAAACCTTGCATTGCATAAAAGGTTAATGAAATGTAAAAAAAATAGTTTCAAATTGAAAAGTTCGGAGTCCTATTGGCTGACTGGGTTAGAGTCCTATTGGCTAAATGATTTGGTTCCTACTTGAAACTTTGGATTCCTATTGGCTGACTGGGTTAGAGTCCTATTGGCTGAACGGTATAGTTCCTACTTGGAACTTTGGAGTCCCATTGGTTGATTGAGTTAGAGTCCCCTTGGCGAATGGTTGAATTTTGATAAATGGCATACGCTTGCAAGCTATAGTCGGTATTACGATACCGCTTGATAACGTTGTAATAAATGACTCCATGAATGATTTAATGAGTTATGTGCTAAATATTTTAATTGGGCTTAAAGAGGGTTATATAGAGAAGCCGTGAAGGTGTGGGCCTCGAATGATTTATACTGGAAACTCATGTTTGCCGACGTGAGGTTTGGTCTTGATGACCATGTGCATGTGTCACACGATATATATATTTTGGGATGGCTAGTTTCCTTGATGGCTTTAGCTTTCCCTTGATTTTTCTCTGCTTCATGCGGCTAACACGCACTGAGGCCTTTTCATTAGGGAAGCTGAAACCATATAGCCCATGGGTGCATTTTATGATGGTTAAGCTACATGTCCAGGATAATGCTTTACTTCATGATAAGCTTTGTTCCCTACCCCAACACGTTATATATTTGAATGTATATTCATATGTTTGTGTGCATTTGGATATTGGACTGATTTTGGATTATTCATCATGACATTATTTTATCCCTATCCCTGAGTTACTTCGTAGTGCTCATCCCACTAACCATCTCCGGACGCTGTATCTCCACGCGATGTAGGCACCAAAAATACTTTTGCTTTTCCTACGCAGTGACAGTTGATCGTTGGATAAACTCCTGAGACAGCTTGAAGTGGTGAGCTTCCATATTTTGGAAGAACTTATTTCATGATTTGGTTTCCTAATGTAACATACTTTTCTTTCATCTTGTTTTGGTTATCGTTGGGGGTATGTCCCGACTTAGATTGATCTTGGTTCTATCTAGAGGTTTTGTGGATTACTGTGGACTTGGGATTGATTGTTGAATTCTTGGACTTCTTTCGAGTCACATTTATCTACCTTGTTATATGTTGGAATTCCACTGCTATACTTATATTATGTTCCATTTTTTACTAGGCTAAGGGGGTGGTCTCTAGTCCTTATTGGACTTGAGAAACTCGTCATGGCCAGGCCCTGGTTCAGGTCATGAAAAACAACTGCTAGTTCTGTCAGCCTAATCCCTATTGCTATGTAAATGAATGTGATAGTATTTTTGCTGGCTCTAATTCTCAGTTGGGCATGGAAGTACTTAGTGTTAGCATCATCACTCTTGATCCGATAAGCCCTTGATTTCTGTCTTAACATCCTTTTCTCTAAATGCTCTATATATCAACTTCTATAATAAGGCTATTGTCTTGATCAAACAAGGTCTAATAGAGAGAAGAATATATAATATTAGATTTCACTTGCTCAAGTTTCTTTTTGTCTTGGTTGAGCTTATGACTAGACTAGACATGTATGTACTTATCTCTTTTAGCTCAACCTTTACTATTTTTAGCTTCTGCTAGATTGTTCTCATTGCATTCATTTCCATTATTAGTTCCATGATCTCTGAACCCTTTATGCCCCGTGATAGTAAAATACAAATTAAAGGGTTTAGGATGCAAAGTTATCTATTTACAATACTACACCAAGAGGGGAGAGTGATCAAACACACCAGGAGAGAGGACATCAACTTCAATGTTAGTAAATAGGCTTTGCCATGTAAGGTTGCCCAATGCCCAATCTATTCTATTGTATACTCTTTTTTGCATAGGCTGCTTGTTTCTTCATGTGAAAAAACTACCTTTGTTTCTAAGAGGAGTGAGTTGTAGATCAGCTAGCAAGTCCTGAAAACCTTGCACCTTCGTTTGAATAATTGGATGACCGATTCTGTCCTTAGTAATAAGAACATTGTTGAAGTCACCAATTATCATTCAAGGAATTTATATTTAAGCTCCAACCCCTTTAGTTCCTTACATCATAGTTCTCTCTACTATAATTCATTTCTAGCATATACCACAGTGATCAGAGCACTAAACTGAGTATCTTGATTCTCCACCAGATAGTGAATGAACTGCTCATGTACATCTAGCACTTGAATAATTAAGTGTTTTTTCCAAAGTGACCACACCCTACCTAATTCAATATTAGGTAGTTACAGGAGTAGTTCCAGTCAGCTGTAAATTTCTATAGTATATTCATAGCATTTCTCTCCTTGACTAATCTCAACACACCCTACAAATCTACCTTATTCTTCTTTAGAAAGAGAATCAACTCTTTCTATTTGAGGGCTTGATTAATTCCTCTAATGTTCTAAGTGCTAATAATCATGGGGGGTTAAAGGGATTCCTCCTACCAGCTCTACTCATCCCAGAGGTTCTTAGCCCATTAATCTGCATTTTAAAGTGAGGAACATATGTGCTAGCCTCATGTCCCTCCTGAGAGACCTCTTCACTCTGTGTTGCATTAACACTCTAATGTTCTATAGGTTGAAGTTGAGTGTTTACTTGGTTCTGCTACTTTTCTTCCTCCTGTTGTATATTCTCTAGCTTCTCATCTGGTGGTGTTTGCCATTCCTGGACAGGGAGAATATGTCTTCTCCACCTCCTTCTTCATCTTGGAATTCCTTCCTATTTTTGGCCCTCTATTGGTTGTTCTTGCACATTCTTCCAACAATTTGCATCCCCATGTTTTAAAAATTCATTATAAAATTTAGGCTTCCACTCATAAGTGACCCTCTATTGGAAGACACCTGATTGGACAATCAACTCAATACTCTCAGGTAAGACGTTGGACACATCAATCTCGATAAGTACCCTCGCATATGATATCCTTTCCATTCGAGCAATTACTTTATCAGTATATAATTTTTTTTGCACTATACTCTTTTTTTCTAATTGCTTCAGCAGATTAGTACCCCACAGACAAGCCATGAAACTTTACCCATAGGGGAATTTTACTAAGGCAGTCCGGGTTGAACTCAAAATCAGTCTCCCAATGATGTCATATAAATAGTTTGTTTTGAAATATATATTTTCCAACTTCCATAACCAAATCTCTATCCTCAATTGTATTTAAATAAAACATATAATAACCATCATCATAGTAGAGGATTTGAGGCTTAGATACAAAGTTCCATATATGATCAACATAATTCTCCATTGACCGCTCGTATGGTGTATCCCTTATCACATAACCAATTAGTGTTATGGCCCTATAAACCTCTTATGTTTTGATGGAATCCTCAACTATCACCACCATAGATTTCTTATTGATTTTGATTGGTTGGATAAAGCTTAGTGATATTTCCATTTGCGAGCTTCAAATATTGACTGACTTAGTCTTTTTATCTTTCGTAGGAGAGGTTGTTCTGTGACCCCGTGGTGTAGGCTTAGTAAACGTACCAACATCAAAGAAGTGGAGGCAGGGAGGTACCATCATGGTCTTCAAAGTTATTACATTCCCCTTTAACTTTTTAGGGTTGTCACCTCCATCCTCAGGTTTACTAACTTCTTCAACAACCTGGAACTAAGTTGGGAGGAAGTTTCCAAATGTATTTGGATCTAAATTTTGTCGAATTCCACTAGCTGGTGCACCAGAGTCTTCATCATCATTGGTAGGGGTTGCCTTTATTATCGTTTTACCAGTATCTCAATATAGTATTCCTTGACTTAATGTGTGCCAAGAATATTTAGCATATCGTGCGCCCCTACTTTCTTGATATTCATTTCTAAATCATCCAGTATGTAACATAAATGAGAGTGAAATTTTTGTAAAATTGGTGCACTGCTACAAGTCTGCAAATTGATGAAATTATACTCAATCCAAAAGGTTGAAAAATATATATGTGGCTAATCTAAACTCAATTACTTGAAGTGATCTAACTTGCATGAGTGCTCAAAGTAAATGTGTTAAATATTTGGCACAGAAAACTTGGTCATGTAAGTTCATCTCTACTGAATAAGTTGGTCTCAAAGGACCTGGTCCTAGGTGTTCCAAGTTGCAGTTCTCAGACATAAAGGTATGTGATGCCTATGTCAAAGAAAAACATACTAGGTCTTTATTCAAACAAAAAAGCAAGTAAGTACTACCAGACCTCTTGAATTGCTGCACATAGACTTGTGTGGACATGACAAGGTTCAAATTAAAGGAGGAAAGAAGTATGCCTTTGTCATTGTAGATGAATACTCTAGGTTCACATGGACCATGTTCTTGAAAATAAAAGATGAGGCATATAAAGTACTGGTGATCATTGCTAAACAAATTCAAGTGAAACTGAACAAAAAAATAGTAGGGATCAGGTCTGATCATGAAATAAAATTTGAAAATGCTAGAGTTAAGTATTTTTATGCTGCAAAGGGAACCAATCATATCTTTTCAGCTGCAAGAACCCCTCAACAAAATAGAGTAGTTGAAAGGAAGAACAAAACTTTGATTGCTATTTCCAAAACCATACTGATAGATGTTGGTCTTCCTAAGAATTTTGGGAAGAAGTTATGAAAACTACCTGTTATGTCATTAATAGGTGCCTCATCAGGTCCATCCTCAACAAGACTCTTTATGTGTTTTTATTCAACTAAAAATCCAAACTTGACTACTTTAAACCTTTTGCATGTTCTTTGTATTAAACAATGACAAGGATAGTTAGGAAAATTTGATTCCAAAAGTGATGAGACAGTATTTATGGGATATACTACAACCAACAAATCCTTCATAGTTTACAATAAAAGATCATTGTGTGTTGATGAGAGTACTTATGCTATTTTTGATGAGTCAAGAAACATGAAAAATCCCACAAATAGTGATGACACAGGACATGGAGGAATTTATTCCCATTCAAAGAGACAATTCGGGTGAAAAAGATTCTTAAGGATAAAATGCTCAAGATGATGTGATTGGTGGATGAGGAAGAGAAGAAGAACCAGGTCCTCAGCTGTAGGACTCTAAATTTAATGGGTTTCAACAGGAGACTCAGGATCAAATCTCTCAAGGACCTCATCCCATTTTGCCTCAATCAACTTCAAGAATGGATAACTGGAAACACAAGTCATCTCATCCTCTTGAGAATCTAACTTCTCCCTTGGAGTCAGGACTATAGGCTAAGGCACAAGCAAGAAGCTTTATTGCCTTATGAACATTCATATCTTCTATTTAGCCTAAAAATATGAAGGAATATCTCAAAGATGTTAATTAAGTAAATATAATGTAGGAAGAACTTCATTAGTTTGAAAAAAGCAAAAAATGGTACCTGGTTCCCAGACCTGCTGATAGAACCATTATAGGGACAAAATGGGTATCTAAAATAAACATAATGACCATTTCACTATCATCAGAAACAAGCAAGGCTTGTGGTACAAGGATATAATTATGAAGAAAGAATTGAGTATGATGAGATTTTTTCTCATGTTGCAAGAATAGAAGTAATAAGAATTCTCATTACCTTTGTTGTATATATAGGGTTCAAATTATTCCAAATGGTTTTGACGAGTGAATTTCTGAATGTTTATTTGAAGGACGAAATCTCTATAAAACATCCACCTGGGTTTGAAGATATTAATCAACCATATCATGTCCTAAAGTTGGATAATACTCTCTATAGATTGAAAAATTCCCCTACAGCATGGTATGAAAGACTGTCAAAGTTTATTCTTAAGAATGATTTCAAGATTGGAAAAAGTGATAGTACTCTATTTTTGAAATCTAGAAAAAAGAGCCTACTAATTGTTCAAGTTTATGTTGATGATATAATATTTGATGTAACTTTACTCTCTTTATGTGAAAAATTTGCAGAACTCATGGAAAGTGGGTTTGAAATGAGCATGCCAGGTGAACTGAGCTTATTTCTTGGGTTGTATGTCGAGAAAACACCATAGGACACCATTAATTGTCAAGATAAATACATCAAGGAATTGCTAAAGAAATTTAGAATAAATCATATTAAGCCTATTGATATTCTTATAGTGACAACCTCAAAGATAGATGCTGATGAATGTGGTCCCTCAATAAATATGACTATGTATGGAGGAATCAATGGATCTTTACAATTCAGGTTGTTAGCAAAACTGACATAGCATTTAGTGTGGGTAAGTGTGCCAGGTTCTAGGCTTGTCCAAAAGAGTCTCACTTGAAGGCTGCTAAAAGAATTCTCAAATACTTGAAAAGAACATGGTCCAGTTCCTGTTCTTTTCTTCAGGTGACAATTTTTATCTCATTGGGTATACTGATGCTGATTATGCTGGGTACCTGGTGGATAGGAAAAGTACCTCTAGAATGGCTCATTTTCTTGGTTCATCCTTGATCTCATGGGGCTCTAAAAAGCAAAATTCAGTCGTTCTCTCCATTGCTAAAGCTGAATATATAGCAACTGCTTCACGTTGTGCCCAATTACTTTGGATTAAGTAGAAACTAAAATATTTTAGGATAGTGACTAATAATATTCCATTGATGTGTTGGGCTAAAAACCTTGTGCAATATAGAAGGACTAAACATATTATTGTAAGACACCACTTTCTTAGAGACAATATGGAAAACGGAGAAATTTGCATGAAATTTTGCAAAACTGAAGACCAAGTAGATGATATTTCATAAGCTATTTGTGAAAAATAGACTAAGATCTAGGTTAATCAAGATGAACTAAGCTACCTAAGTTGATTTGATATCCCTTAATTTTGGCTATGGTAGGGAGACGATATCCGAGACTCAATTTATTTAATTGGTCTAACTCAGTACCATACCTTCTGCAGGTATACATGTATGGTGATAAAACTCATAAGGAGAGGTGCTGAGATAGAACTTAATGAAGAAATTCCTTTCAAATAAGGAAAGGACTAGGTCCCTACCCACATATTAGTATCATGTGTGTCTTTCTTAAATCTGCATAAATTTACTTTTCATAATTACCACGTGTCTTTTCTCTCCTCTCTAAACCACTGTCAAATCATTTAAATTCAAAAGAACGGCCCAATAAGGACCAAACATATCTCTTACAATTTAAGTCCAAGCATTACCTGTTTTTGCTCTCTTTAAAAAAAAATCAAACCTATTTTCACTCAATTCTTAAAATCTTATCAATTTCTCTTAATTTCTTTTTATCTCAAAATAACTTTTTTTTTTCTTTTATTTTTCTCTCAAACCAAAATGTCTCAAAAATCTTTATCCTCTGACCCTTCTCCGCTTAATGAACCTTAACCTTCTCCTACACTTACACCATTTAAAGAAAACCCATTTTTATAGAAAACCCAATATCCTTTCCTAGAGAAGAGACTCCTATTGAAGCATTTCCTGAAATTTCTAAAAAAGCTCCTGAAATTGTTCACGTCTCTATCAAAAAGCCCTCTAGTGCTAGTTTTAGGTCACCTATTGAGTCTGAATCTCTGATGTCTTTTTTTGAGACACCAGTTCTTAATACACCCGTTGAAAATTCTCAAGAACCTAGTTCCCTAACCCACTCTAAGTCAAACCCAATCTTCAAACAACTATTTATGAAGGATCTCCCTAATGAAAAATCCAACCCCTCAAGTAGTGCTACAACAAGTAAGGATTGAGTGGTAAAAAGTCTAATATTGTCGGCTGGTAATCAATGAGGAAGCTAGAGCACTTTAGAGAAAACCTTTTTTCCTGAATCTCCTACTATGATGGCACCCCTGTAACCTTACAAATCTGAAAGAATCTGTGTTGTATTCCATGGAAGATGAAATTAAAAAAGATAATAATGGAGCCTTGAAATGGAAAAGGCATAAACAAAGAGGATCTAAGGGAAAGGATAATTGGATGATGCTGTATAAGTGGTTAAGTATTACACAACAAAAATCACAGAGAACAAGTTACTGAGTGATACTATGAAGGCCAGCAAAACTGCCACCCCCAAAAGAAGGAGAATGGAAAAGACTTCAGTATTTGAGGATGTGGATGTTGATGTAGTAGATATAGTCAAGTAGGAGGATATTACTGCTGCAACAACCAAAAAAAGAAAGAAAGCACAAGAAGTCAGGAAAACCAGGTCTTTGGAGTCAAAGACAAAGACCCATGCTCCTAAGAAACATCTCTTAGTAAAGAGAAAAGTATTTTAGAGACCTGGTCCTACACAAGAAATTCAGATAGTAGGAGAATTAGGTAGTGCCTCTAGGAGAAGAAAAGTAAAAAAGGAAGAAAAGGTCATGTTTAGAGAATAAAGGAATGAGATTTAGAAATCTCAAAAAGTGTTGAAGGGTATTTGACCCAAAAATCTTTGACCAACCAGGTATGGTTGAATTAATTAAATTTTCCAAACATCAAGATTGGATGCACTTGTTTGATATCCCAATCCCCTCAATCTATGAAAAAAAGTTAGCGATTTCTTATACACTATTAAATTTTCTAAAAATGGGCTGAGTTTGACAACAGTAGTGCAGGGGTGAAGGAATTTTTAGATAAAGTTACACTAGGAGAGATTCTTGATATCTCTGTTAATGGGATTAGGTTTGTGAAGAACCAGCAACCTTAGTGGATTTACATGCAGTTGGCCCTTAAAGTTAGGGGACCACTATTGTAGGGGTTAGGAAGAAGTTATTGAAATGACAATTTCAGTTACTTCTTGAGTTTGTCAATAAGGTTTTATTGCCTAAGTTTTAGAAAATAACAATGACATCTAAGAACACCTATTGTCAGAGGAGTCCCTAAGCAAATTTTAGTTAATAAGACTGCCAACTCTTATGATTGAAGACATGCATAAGATTATACATATTAAGGATGTAAGACATCGAATGCCCTATGTGTACTTTCTAAACAAGGTGTTTAGTTATTTCATAGTGGTGCTTGAGAAAAGTATGCCTGGAACAGTGAAAAAAATGTTCATATTGAACACCTTAATTGAGAATGAGTATGTGGAGGGTAAGGTTGGGACCAAGTCCTATATTTTTGAGTTAATAGATGTGCAAGAGAATTTGGATGAGGATATGGAAGTGTTACGGCTGGCACTGGCTACCAAGGATACAGATATATCACATTTCAAAGTGAGGGTTCAATAGTTACCGTAGAGGGACCAAACTCTTTTGAAGAGTTGAACGATGAAAATATAGAACTAGAAGACCAGGTTACTGCTTTAACTAGAGAGCTCAAGAAACTCACTGCTGAAGTCAAGGACCTCACAAAGTAGCTCTTGAATATTCATATTACTGAGAGTGCCAGAATAGATATGCTCCACAGATCTCTTATTTCTGAATGACCTCTATCTTAATCCCCCATCCAAATTGTTTTATTTCTAAGTCCTCCATGCATTAGTTTTCCTTTTAGTCACTATAGCCATTATGTATGGTACTTTATGTACTTTTTTTTATAGCTATGTATGGTATTTGTCCTATTGTAATATGAATGGAACTTTATTTTTATCTATGTTTATCATCTTTCACTCTTAATAGTTAGATCAATCATGTTAGTGTTTCCCAGTGATGTAATACCCCATATTTACAAAACCTAGATTAACCCTCAGTACATGGGTTATCCTAAATAAAATTTTTGGAATAGTTAGTGATTTTCAGATTTGAGCCTACCATTGCGTAGAAAATTCAAGTAGCTTTCCAACTATATAAAATTTACCTAAATCCGACAACTGGGTAGGAAGCTATGGAAATTTTAAGTTTCAGTCATTAAACATCGTCATTCAGGCCAGTAGCGCATCACGAAGTGTGTTAAAATAGCAATTGTCAATTTTCAGTGTTGCTCCACGATATTAACGTGTCGTGCCATAGACCCAGTTCATAGTTGTTAATTTCAAGGGTACAAATGCGATTGCACTGCGTTACACCACCATGCAATTTCCCATTCATTATTTTTTAGTAGCCCAGTGCGATAGCTTCGCGTCGCGCCAGGGGTCCAGATCAGGAAAATTTCCCAAAAAATTAAAGTTGCGCCCAGGGTTAAAATAGTCTTTTTCCATGATTTTATTCCATCCAGCTGTGGGATTTAAGCTCTAAAAACGTGTAAAACCCTTCATTATTCACTTTTTCCCAAAATCAAAAGATAGTTCTCTCTCAAGAAAACAAACCCTAGCTCTCAACAATCAAGGACAATCCTAAGAATTTCTCCAAAACCTCATCAAATTAAGGTATGTTAGATGTTCATCCATGGATCCTTACCTTCCATGGAGCTCAAGGATTCTTTTTCAAAATATAAGATTTATGATTTATGATTTTCATGTTTGAATTAGATTGAATTCATGTTCATGATGTTGTTTGAGTTTTAATCCATGATTTAGATTACAAGTTCCAAGAATCAATTCTAGTATGTGTTGAATTACATGATATTCATGATAAACCCTTCAATTTGCAACTTGATTGTTGTAACCATGTTAACCCTAAGTGTTTATGATTTAATGAACAAAGTATGCATCTTATGTGTTTGATAAATTATTTAGGAGAATGAAATAATGCCATTATAGCATGGTAACGTGTATTCCCCATTCATGTACAAGTTAATGCATTACAAGTATTTGATGGAATATCTCTATGAATGAATTATGATCAAGTGAATATTGTTATGTTATTCAAGATTATGCTTTTCTTTACTTTTCATGCTATCAATTCCTGGGGGTATTTAATAACCGACAACTTAGCTGTTTATTTAGAGCCAGTGTCAGTTACAGAACATTATCAGTCATGTTAAGATTAGTAGTACTCTCAGTCTATTACAGAACTCAGTAAAATTTAGTTAGTTACAAAACTTAGGAAAACTCAATAATCTCAGTGAATTTAGTCTAGTTTTATCCAGTATAATAGTTCAGTATCTTTCAGTTGAGAGTAGGATTCAGCACTGAGTGAACCCAAGGATGGGGGTTCACCTGCCATCAGAGAGTGTGATACTTAGAAACAATCCTTGCATTCCAGAACTACATAGCCAGTATAGGTTTGAGACATCAAACCTTTCAATTGAGGGTTGATAAGGTGCTCTACCTTCCAGTATAGGGTACTACCATTCTCGTTAAGGGAACCTACCAGTAGAGGGTTACTCTTTAGAATGTCTTTACTTTTGGCACGGTACTAACACCTTTTCAATTGGGATTATACATTGGGCCCCAGTGTAGTTATCTTATCTTATTTGGGGCATATCAGTTAGATGATTACCTCTAACAGTTTCAGTTTTAGCTCCAGTCTCAGTATAGAACTCTGTTTAGTTCTAAAGAATTAGGACTGTCAGATACGGTCACTCAGTTAACAGTAATTTAGATTATCAGTGATCCCAGATTATCAATATATTCAGTTATCAATTATCAGATTCAGTTTTAGTATACTCAGTCATAGTAGGTACAGTATGTTCAGTAGTTATCGATCCTCCATGTATGCTAATCCAGCTCTTGCATATCATTATATTAGTTATATTCATGTATATGAACACATGGATTTAGCCTTACCTCATTTAGCATACCAGTACATTCCCACGTATTTATTGCATACCCATTTTTTGCGCTATGTTATTTCATATCATAGGTTTGGATGCTTAGGTTCCTAACTGTGCTTAGCTAGATTCAGCCAGCAGTAGCAGATTTAGTAGTGAGTACTTATTTATTGAGGATATGCTTTTATTTTAGTACTTCAGCTTAGCAGTATTTTCGTAGATGGAGTTCGTTGAGGGATTGTCCCATCAACTCCACTTTCAGATAGATTCAGTTAGAGGCTTTTTAGATAAGATTTTTCAGACAGTATTTAGTTTTGCAGATGTTATATTTTATCAGTAATTTAGATGTTTTGAACCTTATGACATTTTAGCCCATTATTTTGCATTTATTTTAGTATTATTGTTCAGTGCTCACAGTAGATATCATTCATGGGTTACTAGTAGTCCTTCAGGGTCGTAAGTACCGTGTGATGACTGGGGTAGTCCTGGGTTGTTAAAAACTTGATATCAGAGCCTAAGATTCAATAGAGTCCTAGGGAGTTTGAAAAGCCGCATCGCGTAGAGTCTTGTGCATGGGTGTGTAGCGCACCACACTTATGGACAAGAGGCTATGAGGTAATTTTAGGAAAATTTTCCCTTCTTTTAGTATTCATATCGTGCAAGTGTGCATGAGTTCAAGTTAATCTCTCAGTCTAATCCACTTCTTCCTTTCATTTACAGAACATGCCTCCCAAAAGGACTAGCAAAAAAAGAACTCCAGTCATCCCCTTAGCTTGTTCAGGAATATCCCCTGGATGAACATGTCTCTCATGCAAAATTCAGAGCTATATTCACTAATCTAGCCAATTTAGTTATAGCTAAGAATGAACGACCATCTGCTATTCAGACCAACCTAGTGGCCAATACTGTTGCAACCAGAATTTAGGACTTTACCTAGATGAATCCTCCTTTCATTACTGTATCTAAGTCAGAAGAGGATCCACAAGAGTTCCTTGATCTATTTCAAAAAGTCACAAATATCATGGGAGTGACTTTCAGTGATAGTGCCAAGTTAGCCGCCTATCAGCTACAAGATGTAGCCCATACGTGGCTTAAGAAGTGGAAGGTATACAGGGGTATAGATGCAGATCCCATAGATTGGGAAGAGTTTGCTACTTCCTTCCTAGACAGATTCTTTCCCTTAGAGTTGAGAGAAGCCAAAGTGTTAGAGTTCATTAATCTCAGACAAGGTAGTATGAGCATAAAAGAGTATTCCCTCAAGTTAACTTAGTTAGCCAGATATGCTCCCCATGTAGTGGCAGACAATAGGTCTAAAATAAGCAAGTTCGTATCTGGGGTGTCAGATAGTGTGGTTAAGGAGTGCAAAACAACAATGTAGATTAAAGAGATGGACATATCTGGGCTTATGGTGTATGCTCAACAGATTGAGAAGCAGAAACTTAAGAAGATGGAGAGAGAGAATAAAAGGTTTAGAATAAGTAGCTTTAATTTCAATCAACCTAATTCAAAAGGGGGTAATCATTCCCAGTTTCATCCAAAGTCTTCAGTCCCAGCTCTATCTCGGCTAGTATACCGATCACCTAGGGTAGCGTAAGCAATGATCGTACTAATCCATTTTGTGGTGAGTATGGTAAGAATCATATGTGTGTGCAGAGTTGGCAGTGATGTTTGTTTTGGGTGTGTGATAACGCTCAATCTACAGCTCTCGTGGGAGTGTAAAGCGGTCGTTAGCAAATATAGAACCCAACCTGGGTTGGGTATCGATCCCACAGAGAATAGCTTGGCCAACAAGCAAGAGAAATTACTAGACTTTTAGTGCAAGTCTCGTAGGAAAGGGGGGATTGTAGTATGTAACCAAAACAAGAATGTAAGAACTGAAAATAGCAAAATAAAGAGAGATTGTCACGTGTGTTGTAAACAATGAGAATTGAGGCGTTGGGGTTATGTCCACCTTCTGAGGTATACGTCTCTATTGGCTATGAGTGTGTAGAGTCTTGACATGTAATTGCTTATAGAGAATTGTAGTCGATGGTAAATCCAAGCGTCTCTCGACCTAAACAAGGACTATTTCACTTTAACTCTCTCGAGCTTAAAGCGTGACTAACGGTACGAATTCTCCAAGAAGTTAGTCCAGGTACGGCACTAGCTTTTTAATAGGAAAGGGTGTCCTACTACCTTGACATTATCTCTTTTCCAGACAAATAACTTTTCTCTCGAACAAGTCAGATGTTAGACTGGCGTTGGTCTATGCGTCTTCTTTTCTAGACAAATAACCTTTCTCTCGAACAGGTTAGATGTTAGAATGGCGTGTTCTTGTGTTTGAACCGCAAAGAATGTAGATTTAAGATGAAGAGAATAATGATATAAGCAATATACTTGTCTTGAACTCACAAACTCATAGCTATAGATAGTAACTCATTCGGCTTCCATAACCCCAACTAAGAGATTTAGTTACCCATGAATGCGAAGGATATCACGTTTTGCATGGTGGATGGCGTGAATAGTAGGTGTTTGGCGTGTGGTTTTAGTGATTCCGTAGCAAGTAACGATTCTCTTGTTGTGGAATTTAAGAGTAGAAGAATGAAGAATTGAGAATGGGTTGTAGGAAGATGTCTTAATTGTAAGGAGATGAATGAATTGTCAGAATGTCTCCCCTTTCTAAAATCTCTAACATGATAGGGTATTTATAATACTCCTATCCTACTCCTACTAAACTAATAAAATAAATAACCAAATCCTAATATACTAATGAAATCCTTGACCCAATTGTACTAGGGTAAGGTTACAAAATTATAATCCAAATAGAATGATGAAACACATAACCTAATTGCACTAGGTTAATGTATTATGGCAAAAATCCAGCTTTGTGTCTGTAAGTCCCAAAGTCTTCAGAAATGCTGTTTTAGCCCGGGACAGATTTTCCATGCAGCAGATTTAGTCCTTTATGCGTCCAGCTCCTTTCCATCTCGTTTGTGAGCTTTCTTTTGCGTCAAGTAAGCCATAAATTGCTGTATTTTGCATCATTTATACCTGAAACTTTCCTAATCACATTTGTTAGCTCATTTACAGGAAAAAGGACTAAAAGTGTACGAAATAGATAATTAGTTCTCGAAACTAGGCTAAAATATGGGCAAAATATATTGATATAGGCGCGTAATTTCGCCTATCATCAGTGTGGCAACCCAGGCCACAGGGTTAGATATTATCCTCAGTCAGGTTCTCAGGGTTAATATAATCGTTCTTCAGCTCAGTGAGATCGCCCGAATCAACAAGGTGCCATTTCCAGTGCCACCAGTAGGCAACACCTATATAGGTTTTATGTACTTCAGTCCAGACAAGATCATGAAAGTTCTCCTGATGTGGTCATTGGTATGTTATAGATCTCCCATCTACATATTTAAGCCTAAGTTTTAGATCTCAGATATTCAGTCACGGTTTAGTTCGTAGGTACCCCGTACATCATCTCATACTTTTCCTTAGTATCTCAGCCAAGTAAGCATTCTCGAGGGATATAGCGTACCATTATTTAAACCTTCTATTTTCTCTTCACGTAGCAAATCCAGTTGAAGTAATGGGTCCTTATAGTTGACCCTCAAGTTCTAATCTCAGCCGTATGACCATCCCCTGGTCATTACGCGTATCTAAGAAATCATTTTAGTTCATATATCATGATTCAGACTTAGTCATGTCCCCATGCTCTCGTTAATGCATATTGAATCACGTCTTCATTAATCAGTTCAGACATGTACTCATGTATCAGACATGCATGTTCAGAATATAAGTTAAGTCTATCAGACCAGTTAGGTAATTATTATTTAGTTGTGTATGACTAGTTTAGTGCATAAACCCAGTCTATTCGTACTCTCTCTACTTAACTAGCCACATTCGAGGATGAATATTCCCAAGGGGGAGATATTGTAATACCCCATATTACCCTAGTCTAGATTAACCCTCAGTACATGGGTTATCCTAAATAAAATTTTTGGAATACTCAATAATTTTCATATTTAAGCATGCCATTGCATAGAAAATTCAATTAGCTTTCCAACAATATAAAATTAGCCTAAATCTGAAAATCGGGTAGAAAGTTATGGCAATTTTAAGTTTCAATCATTAAACATCGTCATTCAGGCCAATTGTGCGGAGTGGAGTGTGTTAAAATAGCAATTTTCAATTTTTAGTGTTACTTCATGATATTAGTGCGTCGCGCCATAGACCCAATTCTCAGTTGTCAATTTCTAGCGTACTAACGTAATTCCAACACGTCGCGGTGCACTTTCAGTTCACAAATAAAGGGGCAACGTGATACCACTACACCGCGCCACCATACAATTTCCCAGTCATTATTTTGCAGTGGCCTAGCGTGATAGCAGCGCATTGTGCCAGGGGTCCAGATCAGGAAAATTTCTCAAAAAATTAAAGTTACGCCCAAGGTTAAAACAGTCTTTCTCCATGATTTTATTCCACCCAGATATGGGATTTAAGCTCTAAAAATATGTAAAACCCTTGATCATTCACTTTTCCCCAAAATCAAAAGACAATTCTCTCTCAAGAAACAAACCCTAGCTCTCAAGAATCAAGGTCAATCCCAAGAATTTCTCCAAGAACTCATCAAATTAAGGTATGTTAGATATTCATCCACGGATCCTTAACTTCCATGGAGCTCAAGAATACATTTTCAAAATACAAGATTTATGATTTCTATGTTTGAATTAGATTGAATTCATGTTCATGATGTTGTTTGAGTTTTAATCCATGATTTAGACTATAAGTTCCAACAATTGATTCTAGTATGTGTTGAACTACATGATATTTATGATAAACCCTTCAATTTGCAACTTGATTGTTGTAACCATGTTAACACTAAGTGTTTACGATTTGATGAACCAAGTATGCATCTTATGTGTTTGATAAATTGCCTATGAGAATTAAATATTTCCATTATAGCATTCTAACATGTATTCCCCATTCATGTTCAAGTTAATTCATTACAAGTGTTTGATGGAATGTCTCTATGAATGAATTATGATCAAGTGAACATTGTTATGTTATTTAAGATTATGCTTTTATTTACTTTTCATGCTATCAAATCCTGGGGGTATTTAATACCCGACAACTTAGTTGTTTATTTAGAGCCAGTATTAGTTACAGAATAGTATCAGTCATGTCAAGATCAGTAGTACTCTTAGTCAATTATAGAACTCAGTAGAATTCAATCAGTTACAGAACTTAGAAAAATATAGTAATCTCAATAATCTCAGTGAATTCAGTCCAGTTTAGCCTATTATAACAGTTTAGTGCCTTTCAATTGAGAGTAGGACTTAGTATAGAGTGAACCCAAGGATGGGCGTTCACCTGCCAGTAGAGGGTGTGATCCTTAGAAGCAATCCTTGCATTATAGAACTACATAGCCAGCATAGGTTGAGACATCAAACCTGCTAGTTGAGGATTGATGAGGTGATCTACCTGCCAGTATACGGTACCACTATTCTTGTTTAGGGAACCTACCAGTAGAGGGTTACTTTTTAGCCTGTCTTTACCTGTGGCACGGTACTGACACCTTTCTAATTGGAGTTACAAATTGGACCCCAGCTCAGTTATCTTATCCTATTTGGGGCATATCGGTTAGATGATTACCTTCTACAGTTTCAGTTTCAGCTTCAGTCTCAATATAAAACTTTGTTCAGTTCTACAAAATTAGGACTATTAGATACAGTCTCTCAGTTAACAGTAATTCAGATTATCAATGATCCCAGATTATTAGTAAATTTTGTTATCAGTTATCAGATTCAGTTTTAGTATACTCATTCACAGTAGGCATAGTATGGTCAGTAGTTACTGATCCTCCATGTATGCTAATCTAGCTCTTGCATATCATTCAGTTAGTTATTGTTCATGCATATGAACCCATGCATTTAGCCTTACCTAATTTAGCATACCAGTACATTTTCACATACTGATCGCATACCCATTTCTTGCGCTATGATATTTCACATCATAGGTTCAGACGCTCAGGTTCCTGACCGCGCTTAGCCAAATTCAGCCAGCAGTAGAAATTGAGCAGTGAGTCCTCATCTATTGAGGATATATTTTTATTTAAGTACTCCAGCTTAGCAGTATTTTAGTAGATAGAGTTAGTTGGGGGACTGTCTCATCAACTCCACTTTTATAAAGATTCGGTTAGAGGCTTTTCAGACAGTATTTAGTTTTGTAGATGTTATATTTTATCAGTATTTTGGATGTTCTAAACCATATGACATTTTAGCCCATTATTCCTTATTTATTTTAGTATTATTGTTCAGTACTCACAGTAGATATCATTCATGGGTTAGCTTGTAGTCGTTCGGGGTCGTAAGAACCGTGTGATAACTCAGGGGTAGTCCTTGGTCATTACAAACTTGGTATTAGAGCCTAAGGTTCAATAGAGTCCTAGGGAGTCTGAAAAGCCGCATCACAAAGAGTCTTGTGCATGGGTGTGTAGCCCGCCAACCTTATGGACAGGAGGCTATGAGATGTTTTTAGGAAAAGTTTCCCTTCTTTCAGTATTCATGTTGTGCGAGTGCACATCAGCTCAAGTTAATCTCTCAATTTAATCCAATTTATTCTTCCCTTTATAGAACATGCCATCCATAAGGACTAACAAAAGAAGAACCAAAAACTAGTCAACTTCTCAACCCGTTCAGGCAGATCCCCTGGATGAACATGTCTCTCACACAGAATTCAGAGATGCATTCACTACTCTAACCAATTCAATTATAGCTTAGAATGAACGACCATCTGCTGTTCCGTCCAACCTAGTGGCCAAGACTGCTGCAACCAAAATTTGAGAATTTACCCAGATGAATCCTCCTTTTTTATGGGATCTAAGTCAGAAGAGGATCCACAGAAGTTCCTCGATCAGGTTCAGAAAGTCACAAATATCATAGGAGTGACTTCCAGTGAGAGTGCCAAGTTAGCCGCCTATCATCTACAAGATATAGCCCATACGTGGTTTAAGTAGTAGACGGTAGACAGGGGTATAGGTGCAGAGCCCATAGAGTGGGAAGAGTTTGCTACTGCCTTCCTAGATAGATTCTTTCCCTTAGAGCTTAGAGAAGCCAAAGTGTTAAAGTTCATTAATCTCAGACAAGGTAGTATGAGTGTAAAAGTGTATTTCCTCAAGTTTAATCAGTTAGCCAGGTATGCTCCTTATGTAGTGCCAGACAATAGGTCCAGAATGAGTAAGTTCATATCTAGGGTGTTAGATAGTATGGTTAAGGAGTGCAGAACAACAATATAGATTAAATGGATGGACATATCTAGGCTTATGGTCCATGCTCAAAAGATTGAGGGGTAGAAGCTTAAGAAGAAGGAGAGAGATAATAAAAGGGCCAGAATAGGTAGCTTTAATTTCAGTCAGCCTAAGTCAGAAGGTGGTAACCGTTCCCATTTTCATCCAAAGTCTTCAGTCCTAGATCTGTTCTCAGACAGTGTACTGATGACCCAGGGTAGCATAAGAAATAGTCGTACTAATCCATTTTGTAGAGAGTGTGGTAAAAATCATAAGGGTGTGTGAAAAGTTAGCAGTGATGTTTGTTTTGGGTGTGGCAAGCCAGGCCACAGAGTCAGAGATTGTCCTCAGTCAGGTTCTCAGAGTCAGTATAGTCATCCTTCAGCTTAGTCAGGTCGCCCGAATCAACAAGGTGCCGCTTCCAGTGCCACTAGTGGGCAATGCCTAAATAGGTTTTACGAACTTCAGTCCAGACAAGATCAAGAAAGTTCTCTTGATATGGTCACTGGTATGTTACAGATCTCCTATTTTTCTTTTTATGCCTCGGCTTTAGATCTCAGCCAAGTCAGTATTCTCAAGGGAGGGGGAGATGCACTATAACCCCCGATCTACTATGATTTAAACCTTCCATTTTCTCTTCACGTAGCAAATCCAGTTGAAGTAACGGGTCCTTATAGTTGACCCTCAAGTCCCAATCTCAGTCGTATGACCATCCCTTTATCATGATACGTATCCAAGAAATTAGTTTAGTTCATGTATCATGATTTAGACTTAGTCATGTCCCTATGCTCTTGTTAATGCATATTTAGTTACGTATTCATTAATCCGTTTAGACATGTACTCATGCATCGGACTTGCATGTTCATAATGTAAGTTCAGTCTATTAGACCAGTCATGTAATCATAATTCAGTTGTGCATGTCTAGTTCAGTACGTAAACCCAGTCTGTCCGTACTCTCTCAACTTAACTAGCCACATTCGAGGACAAATGTTCCCAAGGGGGAGATATTGTAATACCCCATATTTCACTAATCTAAATTAACCCTCAATACATGGGTTATCCTAAATAATTTTTTTGGAATACTCAGTAATTTTCAGATTTGAGCCTACCATTGTGTAGGAAATTCAATTACCATTCCAACGATGTAAAGTTTGCCTAAATCCGACACCGGGTAGAAAGTTATGGTGATTTTAAGTTTCAGTCGTTAAACATCATCATTCAGGACAGTAGCGTGGTGCGGAGTGCGTTAAAATAGCAATTGTTAATTTCTAGTGTTACTCCATAATATTAGCGCGTCACGCCATAGACTTAATTCATAGTTGTTAATTTCCAGTGTACCAATGCAATTCCACTGCATCACGGTGCACTTTCAATTCAAAAATAAAGTGAAAACGTGATACCACCACATTGTTCCACCATGCAATTTCCTAGTCATCATTTTCCAGTGGCCCAACGTGATAGCGGCACATCACGCCAGGGGTCTAGATCGAGAAAATTTCTCAAAAAATTAAAGTTGCACCCAGGGTTAAAACAGTCTTTTCCCATGATTTTATTCTATCCAGATATAGGATTTAAGCTCTAAAAACGTGTAAAACCCTTTATTATTCACTTTTTCCCAAAATCAAAAGATAATTCTCTCTCAAGAAAATAAACCCTAGATCTCAAGAATCAAGGTCAATCCTAAGAATTTCTCCAAGAACTCATCAAATTAAGCTATGTTAGATGTTCATCCATGGATCCTTACCTTCCATGGTGCTCAAAAATCTTTTTTCAAAATACAAGATTTATGATTTATGATTTCCATGTTTGAATTAGATTGAATTCATGTTCATGATGTTGTTTGAGTTTTAATCCATGATTTAGATTACAAGTTCCAAGAATCAATTCTAGTATGTGTTGAATTACATGATATTCATGATAAACCATTCAATTTGCAACTTGATTGTTGTAACCATGTTAACCCTAAGTGTTTATGATTTAATGAACAAAGTATGCATCTTATGTGTTTGATAAATTATTTAGGAGAATGAAATAATGCCATTATAGCATGGTAACATGTATTCCCCATTCATGTACAAGTTAATGCATTACAAGTATTTGATGGAATGTCTCTATGAATGAATTATGATCAAGTGAATATTGTTATGTTATTCAAGATTATGCTTTTCTTTACTTTTCATGCTATCAATTCCTGGGGGTATTTAATAACCGACAACTTAGCTGTTTATTTAGAGCCAGTGTCAGTTACAGAACATTATCAGTCATGTTAAGATTAGTAGTACTCTCAGTCTATTACAGAACTCAGTAAAATTCAATTAGTTACAGAACTTAGGAAAACTCAGTAATCTCAGTGAATTCAGTCTAGTTTTGTCCAGTATAATAGTTCAGTATCTTTCAGTTGAGAGTAGGATTCAGCACCGAGTGAACCCAAGGATGGGGGCTCACCTGCCATCAGAGGGTGTGATTCTTAGAAGCAATCCTTGTATTTCAGAACTACGTAGCCAGTATAGGTTGAGACATCAAATCTTCCAGTTGAGGGTTGATAAAGTGCTCTACCTGCCAGTATAGGGTACTACCATTCTCGTTAAGGAAACCTACCAGTAGAAGGTTACTCTTTAGAATATCTTTACTTTTGTCACTGTACTAACACCTTTCCAATTAGGATTATAGATTGGACCCCAGTGTAGTTATCTTATCTTATTTGGGGCATATCGGTTAGATGATTACCTCTAACAGTTTCAGTTTTAGCTCCAGTCTCAGTATAGAACTCTGTTTAGTTCTAAAGAATTAGGACTGTCAGATACGGTCACTCAGTTAACAGTAATTTAGATTATCAGTGATCCCAGATTATCAATATATTCAGTTATCAATTATCAGATTCAGTTCCAGTATACTCAGTCACAGTAGGTACAGTATGTTCAGTAGTTACCGATCCTCCATGTATGCTAATCCAGCTCTTGCATATTATTATATTAGTTATTATTCATGTATATGAACACATGGATTTAGCCTTACCTCATTTAGCATACCAGTATATTTTTACGTATTGATCGCATACCCATTTCTTGCGCTATGTTGTTTGATATCATAGGTTTGGATGCTTAGGTTCCTAACCGCGCTTAGCCAGATTCAGCCAGCAGTAGCATATTAGCAGTGAGTTCTTATTTATTGAGGATATGCTTTTATTTTAGTACTTCAGCTTAGAAGTAGTTTAGTAGATAGAGTTAGTTTGGGATTGTCCCATCAACTCCACTTTCAGACAAATTCAGTTAGAGGCTTTTCATATTAGATTTTCAGAAAGTATTCAGTTTTGCAGATGTTATATTTTATCAGTATTTTAGATGTTTTGAATCTTATGCCATTTAGCCCATTATTCCTTATTTATTTTAGTATTATTGTTCAGTGCTCAAAGTAGATATCATTCATGGGTTAGCTTCTGGTCCTTCGGAGTTGTAAGCACTGTGTAATGACTAGGGGGTAGTCCCGAGTCATTACAAGTGACCTTGAGTTAACCTATTGTATTTATAAATTATTTTGGTTTACTATATTTACTTTTTTATGATGCCAAAGGGGGAAAGATTGCTTTCACTGAAGTATTCTAGTTCTAAGGGACTTGATCCCTATATCTGAAGGTTAGTACTGTTGGTAAAAAGAGAAAGATAGTTGAAAGGGGGAAAGGATATCAAGGTCATTGGGGAAAGTGCTGGTGAAAGAGGGAAATATAGTTAATAAGGGGAAAAGAAGTTAAGGTGATAAAGGGAACTGCTGGTGAAAGGGAGTAACACTAAGCTCCTAAAAATATGGTTTGTCATCATCAAAAAGGGAGAAATTATTATGTTGAGTTTTGATAATGACTTCCAGTACATTTAGGAACCAGTTCCATCACATATTTACTCCATAAGATGCTATGGGATAGTTGTGCACTGTTGCATACTATACAAATTTGTCTAGTAGTATCATTATTGTGCTGGTTCACAATTTATAACACGGGGACACCAAGTCCAATAAAATGCCCATTAGATTTGTCTCTTGTCATATATAATCAAAGATGTGATCATTTGAAGACCTAGTTTTGCACAAATCAGTTTCTCAACATAGGCAAAGTTGCTCTTGCTCAAGAAATAGAAAGTTGCTCTTTTAGGAATCTGATAGCTTTTATCTTTTTATTATCTTGAGTCTTTGAGTCTTGTTCAAAAGTAGTAGTTTACTTATGTAATCATGAGGAACAATCCTTCTTGAATATGCCGAGTTTTGGCTTAGGTAGAGTTACCTAGCATCGATCGACTAAAGCTAGTTGATTGTTAGAGGCATGACAAAGTTGTTGCATTAGAGTGTAATAGAGTTTTTACAAGTGTAAGAATTTAGAGTTAAATCCTTTTGATTTTGCTTGAGTCTATAAATCCGTTGGTTTCTTGATTATAGTAAAGTTTGGAGAAATCCTGCGAAGACAGATTGTGATTTTTTCTTCCTTGAATGAGAAGGTTTTCACATAAAATCCCTTGTGTTGTTTGGTTCTGTAAATTTAGTTTAGTTCTTTTATTTTAGTTGTCTAAATATTCTCTGGGGGTCTGGTCCCTTGCTGGAGGTGAATTTGTATAATCTTTCGAAGAAGCAATAGTAATACTACTAGAGTGGATACCAAATCAATATACCCATTCCTACCTACTAGTATGAACACACTCCTACCTTCTACCCTTCCATCCTAATCTATGTCCTCTACACCTTTTTATTTAAGGCTATGTCCTCGATGAGCTGCAACTGTATGATATACTATCCAAATCACCTCTCCCTGATGCTTATGCAGCCTATCTCTACCTCTCCTGAATCCATCTATAGTTATTCTTTCACACATCCGCGCTGGGACATCCGTATATCTTCTCATGATATATCTTACCTAAATCACAATTTCTGCATTTTAACTTCCACCAAAATCACTCCTACATTGTCTCGAATATCGTCATTTTGCTGATAACATGGGAAAAATATAAAAGTAAAATATGCAGAAGTACTATACCTAGTTAAAGATTTTCATACAATTGCCTATGAGAAATCGCATTCCGTTTATTTTCTAAGCCAAACTATCATTCAATAGAAATTATCGAGTCATCTTAGTAATTCTTATAGTGTAGTCCAAGTAGAAAATGGTTTAGTAAGGTTTTCCTTTTTATTTTTTTGGGATTTATTGCTAGACAATTGAATCTCTTTCGCTTATAAAAAGTTTCTTTCTTGAATTTTATTTGTTTGATCTCCTTCTCCCTCTAATTTTACCTTTTTTATCTACTTCTCATTTGAAAACTCCTAAGCTACTGGTCTTTATCTTCTTATTAATCCCAAATTTACAATTGAGGGGGTGTTTGATCTTGAAAATTTTCCATTTTTTTGTGGAGTTGAACTTAAAAAAAATATTTGGTCATAAACTTTAAAAAGATTTTGAAATTCAACTTGAAGTTGCATACTAGAGTTTTCAAGAATTTGACAAATAATAAAAATTATTTTCACTCCAAATTACTCGAAAAAATTCAAAACCAACTTCAATTTTGTATTCATGGTCAAACACAACTCTAATTTTACATATTATTTTTCACTTTAAAAGTAAAAATTACTTTTTTTCAAATTTCACAATAAAACATAGTCAAACACCCACGCAACATCTTTACATTTCAAATAATCTGTGTTACTTTTATTTTTTTTGGAAGATCTATTGAAAGCAGTCTCTCTATTTTTAGAAGGTAAGGCTAATGCACACCACACTCCATAGTCTGTAGACATTGTATGGGCTTACACATTATATGTTGTTGTAATACTTTTCTTTTTACACTTTTTAAAAAAAGTATTCCCAATTTTTTATTTATTTAGTATATATTTTGTTCTAGCGTTTTATTTTACCCTGGACATATATATACAATCCCTAGATAGAATTGACATGTTTGAAGCCAAGTGATTATTTAGCAGAGGAAAGCCTAAACGATTCGACATTTGATAGTCATATAGTGTATCATGCACAAAAATAGGGGTACTAGTGTATTACGTACAAAAATAGGGGAGCCAACCTTCCCCCCAACCCAACCCAAAGCTAATATCATGCTATTTACGCTAAAAAATACAATTAGATATTGGTCTATATCTATATTTATATATTATGGAAAAATATATTTGTGGCATAATATATAACTCCCCACCCCCACCCCCCACCCACCCCAAAAAAAAATAAAAATTATTTGGTATGAGAGCTATGTTATTTAAAAATAGAGAAACAATATGTAGAATTAAAAATACCCCCTAAATATATAATTTAGAGATTCACCAAAATATTATAAATACTAATGAATAATATAGAACAATTCCAAAAATATAAGGAACTAAAACAGATATTATCTGAGAAACGAAGAAAATTAAAAATAAGAAGAGAAAGACTACAGTATAATTTAATTGTTGGAGTATGTCAAAAATCAATAAAAGCACAAAAAAAAGAAATATCATATTTAGAGTCTCTAATAGATAACCTAGAATACATATATCAACATGACTTATATACCATCAAATAGATAAAATGAATAAAGAAGAATTCATAATAGATGAAAAAACATATAAAAATCACGAAAAATTAAAAATAAGAATAGTATTTTCTAATTTAGGAAGAAAATATAAGAAAATAGGTGAACATTTATATTTAATGTTAGAAAAGAAGAATTAAAATTAGAAGATAAACTAACAGCTATGGTAAGAATAACAAAAGAAAATGAAGAAATAGGCAGAAAAAAGAAATAGAAAAAATAAAACAACAAACTACAGGTGAAATACGAAAAATAGAAGAAATAAAAAATAATAGGATTACTGAGTTAGAAAAAGAATTACAAATACTAAAAGATCTATATGGAAAAAGACAAATTGAAAAAGACGAAAAGGATAAAGAACAGAAACTACTAGATGAAATAAATCAATTTAAAGAAAAATTACAAATAAAAAATGAAGAATTAAAGACCAATGAATTAGAAATAAATACAATAAACACTGAAAAAACAAATCATTATGATTCAGAAGATAGTGAAATATATTCAAAATTTTAGAAAGAATAGAAGATCTAGAAATTAAAGAAAAAGAAAAAGCAGTTACTAAAAAAAATAGAAGAAACAAACACAGAAGTAAATACTCTTGATACAAAAAATGACGAAAACATAATACCTAGTACATCAGAAATAAGAAAACCAAAATATAATTACAAAAATAAGTACAACCCAAAAAATAAATATAGATAGACACCAAAATAAATAGTTAATAAAAATTACAACTTCTTAGATTTAGACTGTGTAATAGACACAAATAAGACGATACAATTATGGGTAGGATATATATCAAAACAATTACTAGATAATAACATAGACACAATAGATACACCAGGACATATAGAAAGAACATTAATAGGAACAGTAAAATTATGGCTATCAAATTTAACTGAGGAAAGTAAAAAGATACTAAGATCTGACAAAAATACAGAAGGAACAACTAATGAAGGAAGAACTAAAGCATTACCCATAGAAATATTAAAAAAATATGAAACAACTATAAAAAATGAATTTAGTAGCATGGAAAAAGAAGAAGAAGCACAAAATAAAGAAAAGGATACAAATAGGAATTTAATGTTGAAATTAGCAACATGTAATATGTGTTACATAGATGAATATACACATGCATTCAAAGAATATTATTATAATGGAAAATATAATGTAGAAGAAAGTAAGAAAATAAGGAGATTATATTTTATCAAACTACCTGAACCATTTAGTTCAAAAATAATAAAAAGTTGGGATGAAGCAAAAATAGTAGATACTCTAGGAGCAAAGATAAATTTTCACAACAATGGTATAGGAATATATGTGAAAAATATAGGGAAGAATTAAAAATAGAAAAAGAATTACTAAAAAATTTAGCATGTTGCAAAGATAAAATAGCACCCCAATTTGGATGTGAAGAAAAATACTACAAGAAGAGAAAAAGAAATAAGAAATATAATAAATATAAGAAATCCCAATATAAATATAAAAACCCAAGAAAAAGATATTACGTAAAAGACTATAAACATAAAAGATCATATAGAAAGAAGAAATCTATAAAAGAATGTAAATGTTATAATTGTGAAAATTAGGACACTTAGCTAAAGATTGTAAAGTACCCAAAGATAAAAAAAAAATATCAAAAATAAAGATAGTAAATACAGAATATATGCAAATAGATTATACAGATTATGAATTAGAAAGTGAAGATAGTATATATGAAATCTCGAAAAATGAAACAGATAACGAAATATATAGCGAATTAGATGAATTAAATGACTTAAGAAAGTATACAAATAATAAAAAAAGAAGAATATTTAAATAAAGAAGAAACAGACCAAAAAATTATATTTGAAGAAATAAAAGGAAAAAAATTAGTTTTAAGTGTAGAAAAAATATTTAAAGTACCAACAATAAGGAATATATTTAATAGACGAAAAGAAGAATACTACGTAGTAAGCCAAAAAGAACATATAATAGATTGTAGATACGCGAAAGGAAAAGCTAGTATACCACTAGTAACAAAAAGAATAGTTAATAAGGAAATACAGGATATAAAAAGTAAAGACCCAATAAAATATGTACACCTCAGAGGAACAGAAATATTAATAAAAGCATGTTTTCGAGAAAGAATAGATACACCAATAGAACTATATTTAGCAGATGATAGGATCGTAAAACCTATGAAAAAAATTATAATAAGTGCTATAAGACGGAATCTAATATACTAAAAATTTAAATTTATAATAAGTGCAAAATATTCAGTACCAATAACAGATAAAAATATATATAAGTCATTAGTACTATATTGGAAAATATCAGGAATAGAGTTAACTCCAGTAAGTAAAATATTTACAGCAAGATGTAAAAAATTATATGTATTAACAACAAAGCATAAAATAACTGGAAAAAAATGAAATAAATAAAATACAAATAGAAAGCCCTTTTGAGCAATTTGTAAAAATCATAGATAATAATGACTATAGCTACCAAAATATAGATGTAGAAGAAGATTTAGAAATAGTAAATGAAAGAATAGGAACATCAAGAAGAATATCTTATGAAAAACCAGAACCATAAAAAAATAGCATATGAGATGACTCCAAAACCTAACCTAACTCAATATTATATAATAGGAACAATATATGAAAAAGAATATTTAATACTAATAAACACAGGGCAGGAAGATAATTATATAATGAAATACTTAGTAAAAACTGAAGAAATTAAAATAAATAATGATAAATGTCCAGATTTGCCAAGAAACCTAATAATTATTAAAAATACGACTGAAAAAGAAATTATAATAGGAGTCAGAAAGATAAAAATTAAATTTGAAGTAAAAGAAGAAACACAAAAAGTAGATATAATATTAGGAATAAAATGGTTGGAACAAGTAAAACCATAGAATATAGAACATACCCAATTAACCATAACGTATAATCAAGAAAAATTGTTAATAAAAAGAGCTTTAATATGAAAATATATGTACTCATGAAGATAATAGTAGAAGGATATTATAATAGATATTATACCCCAATGATAGATACAGGAGCAGAAACCAATTTATGTAGATATAACTGTTTACCAGAAAGTAATGGGATAAGTTAAAAACACCAATAGTAGTTAAAAGATGTAATAATGAAGGAAGTTTAATTATATATAAAGCTAGGAATGTAAAAATACAAATATGAGATAAAATATTAATAATAGAAGAAATTTATAATTACGAACTAACATCAAAAGATATGCTTTTAGGAATGTCATTCTTAGATAAACTATATCCACACATAATAACTAAAACACACTGGTGGTTTACAACACCATGTAAACAAAAGGTAAGAGCAAAAAGAGTTATTAATAAAATAAGAAAGAAAACAAATTGGATAAAAGGAGGTGAAAAAATTACACAAAAATTAGAAAATATAAAAACTACTGAAGACACAATATAATTAATCAGATTCTCAATAAATAAGGAAGAAATGACCATATTTTCAATAGATAAGGTAGAAATAATTAAGAATAAATTAAAGCAATTGTATAGTGAAGATCCACTAAAAGGATGAGAAAAACATAAAACTACTGTAAAAATTGAGCTAATAAATAAGGATAGTATAATAACCCAAAAACCACTAACATATAATTTTGACGATCTAAAAGAATTTGAAATGCATATAAATGAACTATTAGAAAAACAATATATACAAAAAAGTAATAGCAAACACCCTAGCCCAACATTTATAGTAAACAAATATAGTGAACAAAAAAGAGGAAAAAGCAGAATGGTTATTGACTATAGGAATCTAAATGCAAAAACTATAACATATAATTACCCAATACTAAACAAAATACTAAAAATAATACAAATACAAGGATATAATTATTTTAGCAAATTTGATTATAAATCAAGATTTTACCATTTAAAACTAGAAGAAGAATCTAAAATGCTAACTGCATTTACAGTGGCACAAGGATTTTATGAATGAAATGTGTTACCATTTGGATATAAAAATGCACCGGGTAGGTATCAACATTTTATGGATAATTATTTTAAACAAGTACCTAACTGTATAGTGTATATAGACGATATATTACTATATTCAAAAACTAAAGATGAACACCTAAATTTATTAGAACAATTTACAAATATAATAAAAAATTCAGGAATTAGCCTAAGTGAGAAAAAGACAGAAATAATAAAAAACCAGATAGAATTCTTAGGAATACAAATAGATAAAAACGGAGTAAAAATGCAACAACATATAGTACAAAAAATAATAAATTCAAAAGAAGAATTAGATACAAAAAAGAAATTACAATCATTTTTAGGATTAGTAAATCAGGTAAGAGAATATATACCAAAACTAGCAGAGAATTTAAAACTATTACAAAAGAAATTAAAAAAGAATGTAGAATATAATTATAGTGAAGAAGATAAAAAACTAGTACAAACGTAAAAATACTTCGTAAAAAACTACCTAAATTATAATTTCCAGACAAAAATAAGAATTTTACATATATAGTAGAAACAAATGCAAGTGAGTATAGCTATGGAGGAATACTCAAATACAGGTATGAAAACGAAAAAATAGAACATCATTATAGATATTATTTAGGAACATTTAATGAAACATAAGTAAAATGGGAAATAAATAGGAAAGAATTATGTTCATTATATAAATGTTTATTAGCATTTGAACCATATATTGTATATAACAAATTTATTGTACGAACAGATAATACAAAGGTACGATGGTGGCTAACTAAGAAATACAAAATTTAGTTACAACAAAAGAAATACGGAGATTGGTATTAAATATATTGAACTTTATATTTACAGTTGAAATAATTAATACTAACAAGAATGTTATTGCAGATTACATATCAAGACAAAGCTACACAGACTGATATAACAGAAAATGATACACTAGGAGAAATACTTAAAATCCTAACTACGCTTTTAATGAAAGTGGACAGTATAGGCAATGAGGTAGAAAAGCTAAAGACTAATGGAGGTAAACTGAAGTCTAAAGCTAAAAGTCAGCCGCATGACTATAAAAATGCAGAGCTATGTCGATCGGAAGACATCAAAAATCCAGAGCTAAAAGAAGACGTTGGGACACTCCATAAAACCCATAACCTTTATCAATCTACATCAGCATGGTATAAGCAAAGGAGTTAGCAAACAAGGATTGAATCTAAACAAGATATTTGATAAACCATTTATACCAAAAATATAAAAAGACCCTTTATTCGTACCCCCACAAACTACCACATATCTAGAAAGTCTTAACCAAGAAAAAAAGGCCTATAACCATATAACCAGGTCATATATAGAAAATATCCACAAGATACAAACTTATTTAAATCTTAAACCCAGAGTTATAAATATTCAAGAACCAAACGCAGACTATATAACTCAAAAACTACAAGGATACAACAAGTTAATTGCACTACCAAAAACCAATCCAAACCTAGTTAGAACTTGTTTTATTTACGGACTACTAAATACCGTATATACCCAAGACGGAAACGAATTAACAGTCATACCATAAATATACAGAGCATTCACTACTTACAAAAAAATAACCAAAGGAAACCTATTTTTTATAAAGTTTTATATTGCCCAAGCAGATATATTATATGACGAAATTAAACCAGTTATACAAGTTGTAAAGATCAGATTAACCAGATATATGATTATACCAGAAGATCTTGGACAACAACTAGAAATACCTAAGGTAGAAATACCAGATTTCTACACAAATAAATGAGTTATTGAGATATCTATGATTATTCAAGAGCTAGCAAATAATTATCTAAATGGAAACCCTATATGAAGCTACTATTCGCGAGATCAACTAATGATTTATTCAAATTCAAGGGATCTACGACAGTCAGATATGGAAGAAATCTAAAAATGAATAATGACATTACTCAATCCAGAAAGACAATCGACTACAAGAGCAATTAAGAAGGAATTTATTTCAGAAGAGTTATTAACAAGATATTGCAAATTAATAGGTTATTAATATCCAGATCATTTATGTTCGTGATGTAACGGAGAAGATAATATTATCCCACAAGTCCAACTAGAATGAAGGACAAAAATTAATCAAGGTAGATATAAAATAAAAACAGATACAATAAACGAAGAAAAATCAACTAAGAAGATAAGGATAAAAAGAAGCCAGCTGGAAGATATACAGCATGAGATAAGGAAAGTGACATAAAGGAGAAAGCGACATAAAGATGGATGGTCCAATAAAAAGATAAAGGAGAAGACAAGAAAAAAGCTACATGTAAATTATTTTTGTGTTTTAGTGAAAAGTTAGGTTTACTTTTTGACTTTTAAGATGTAAATTATTTTATAGCCATTATTAGTTTTTTTGACTTTTTTGACAAGTGTAGAATATGAATAGCTTTAGGATTTTCATTTGGTAGATTGTAAATAAAAAATCATTAGCAATCTAAGGCAAGATTTTCTATACGGAAATCAAGCCTCCTTGTACACGACAAAAATTCTCTTAAATATTCAATAAAGATATTCAGTTTTATAATCAGCTATGGAAAATCAAGGCTCAGAATCATCAAATCTATAAAAACATGTATTTTTAATATATAATTATGAATAGCTAAATTCATAAATTCCAGACAATCATGATATAATAAAATAAGTTCATATTAACTACTATATATTAGAATTATTCAAAAGATAATATGTTACAAAGTTTATTAGCAAAGAGGAAAAGGAGAAAAATTCCCAGAACTATGCCATCCTAAAGGTGAAACCAGTAAGGCAAAGAAGCCGTGATAGGGTAGTAACTAGAGTTGAGGCACTGTTTAGGGAAGAAGTATCCAAACGTACCATGCTAATAGTGACAGAGGAACATAATTATCTAAGGATAATCTAGTACATAGTGATTTAAGATGATCATATTTTGTTATGTATATGATTGAAAGAAATATTTTGAAATAAGCATCATATGAAGTAAAATGACTAACTACTTATATGATGAGATGATAGATATATTTAAGATACTTGTTTTCTATATACTTAAAGATATAGAAATAATAGATATAAGAAAACTCATATGGGAAAAGATATTTGATTTTGAAGATGAGTTACTAAATACAAAATGGATAGAACACGAGTTAGAAAATATAGATTTTGATGATAGATATTACTATTCAGATTGGTATTACTCAGACTAAAATGATAAATTACGAATATTTAGAATATTGGAGGAGAGATACGGAGCAAATAAGATTGATAGAAATACTTATGAAAAAGAATCTACTCGACTACATAAAAACTAGAAATATAGAACATATAGTATACCTTAAAAATAATATAGAAGAATTAGTAAGGTTAAAACAAATAACTAAAGAATGCTATGACATAACATTTCAACAAATATGATAGACATTGGTATTTATTTAACAGATAATGGTCTATATCTATATTTATATATTATGGCAAAATATATTTGTGGCAAAATATATAACCCCCCCCCCCCACGCGAACCCAAAAGTAATTATTTTTTCAATGTTTATTTAAAAATTGAGGTTGGGAGAAAATAAATGCTTATAAGGAGTACCAAAAATAGTTTTTCAGAAGGTTAAAAATAGTAACTTTTTCGTAAAAATATTTTTGAGAAAAACACACTTAAAATTACTTTTAAAAATTTGATCAAACACTAATTGCTGCTAAAAAAGTATGTTTTGAGTTTCTTGGCCAAACACAAATTATTTTCTACTAAAAGTACTTTTTTAAAAACACTTCTAAAAAAAAACTTGTCAAATTAGTTATTTTAAAAATTTAGCCAAACAAATTATTCATCTCATTAAAAAGCATGTGCCGTAATTAGTACACACTGCATTTTCGCTTCAAGCTGCAACTCGTTTCTATGCCTTCAAAGCTGCAACTCGTTTCTGTGCCTTCTAAATTATGAGTGTGCTAAGAGTGAACTATTAATTGTGCTTTGTGCACTTTGAAAATGCGAAACTTATGTTTGTATGTGGGGGCGAAATGATTGCCGCTTACGTGGCTCACTTGCTTGAAGTATCAGTGCCATCTTACCGATATATTTTAAAGGTTAAAGCCATTGACAGACACTTAAACTTGTTGTGAAAATTCATTTACACCCCTCAACTAAGGCCTGTTCCTATCAGACCCATAAACCCCTCGAATTTTATTTCAATTGGACATTTTTATCCCTATCAGCAAAAAGTTCAAAGTGTGTATTGCACACACGCGATGACGTGGAAAAATGAGCTAATTGGAAGCTGACACGTGGCATTGTAGGTCCAATAATTTTTAAAAATTAATTATAATTTTTTTTAAAAAGTATATAAAAATGGCATTGAGGAAACTATTAAAAAATAATTCTAAAATTATTTTTAAAAATAAAAATAAAAAACTGATTATTTTAAAAAATTATATATTTTTTTTAAAAATGATGTAAATTGTTAAAAAATTAATTTTTTAAAATTTATTATTAAAAATAATTATAAAACTTTTTAAAAAATGAAAATAAAAATGGCATTGAGGATATAAATTATGAAAAAATAATTATAAAATTATTTAAAAAATAAAAATAAAAAACTGATTATTTAAAAAAAATTATAAAATTTTTTAAAAAATGAAATAAATTATTAAAAAATTATTTAAAAAATAAAAAATTAATTATTAAAAAAAATTTAAAAACTTTTTAAAATGAAAATAAAAAATGGCATTGAGGATCCAAATTATGAAAAAA
>NC_061111.1:71967605-72087662 GCF_002878395.1 Capsicum annuum
ATTATTTAAAAAAAATAATAATTTTTTTTTAAAATGAAATAAATTATTAAAAAAATATTTTTTTAAAAATAATTAATAAAAAAATTATAATTTTTTTAAAAATGAAAATAAAAAATGGCATTGAGGATATCAATTATGAAAAAATAATTATAAAATTAATTTAAAAATTAAAATAAAAAACTGATTATTAAAAAAATTATAAAATTTTTTAAAAAATGAAATAAATTATTAAAATTATTTTAAAATAAAAAATTAATTATTAAAAAAATTATAAAACTTTTTAAAATGAAAATAAAAAATGGCTTTGAGGATCCAAATTATGAAAAAATAATTATAAAATTATTTAAAAAATAAAAATAAAAAACTTATTATTAAAAAGAAATTATAAATTTTTTAAAAGATGAAAATAAAAACAGATTTTTTTTAAATTCAGTTTTATTAAAAAAAAAAAATTGGGGCCCTCTAATACTTTTTGGGGCCTTATTAAAACATTTTTGGAGCCCTTAATGCCACTTGACATCTTTTTATTTGTAAATTAGTTTAAAAAAATGCTCCTTACGCTTCTTCCATAATGGCACTGCGCGCACAGTGCCACATAGACAAAAAATGCCTAATTGGAACAAAATTCGGGGGGTTTAGGGGCCTGATAGGAACATGCCTTAGTTTAGGGGTATAAGTAAATTTTCGCAATAAGTTTGAGTGCTCTTGTCCCATTCTTTCGGCGGAAGATAGAATTGAGCATTATAAAGTGTTTTTTATATACTTTAATAGTAGTATTGGCTCTTAGCTTATATTGGTGGCTGGCGTTCAACTAGAGATGATACTTTCGTTTCTTATTTATTGGAATTATTATCTAATGATCTTTCTGTGGTGGTTTATCTCATTGTTTTTGAGTCAATCCAAAATTGTCACTGAACTTGTATAAATATTTCACAAAAGTAACTTTTATTTTTTAAAGGGAAATATGATCATTGATTATATAAATCATTTTTCCAAATTAAGGTGAAACTAAGAAGTTGAGGCCCTATTTGGAAAGCAACAACAAAATTGAAATTGAATGCAGTTGCATAATTTGACATGACATGAGATATTAAATAACAAGTCACTATTATTAAAGCAAATAAATTGAAACATAGAATATAATATAACTTTAAAATTAAAAAAAAGTACAATACTCTTATCTCAAATTCCAACCTAACGTGAAATAAGTTTCACCATGACTTAAGAAAATATAATTTAAAAGAAAAAGAAAATTAAGTCAATAATCTCTTTCAATAATAAAATTTTATTTTTATTCAAACTCTAGACTTGTAATTGTTGGTATTTGCCTTGATTTTCTTACCATAATTGAATTTTTCTTTTAGGAAAAGAAAAATATGAATTTTTCACATTTGGCTAATTCTTATCCTTGATATAGACTCTTTATTCTAGCTTGGTAGCATCCACAATATAGTCCTAGGAGTTTGAGAGTTTTTTTGGGGGAGAGTTTGTGAGACACAAGTGTTGCAGTGTTACTTGTGTGAACCTTTTTTTATTTTAAGTAAATTGGATGAGGTTTTCTATCTTGACATTTTGTACTCTCTTTTATAGAGTGGATTTTTCATCTCCTTTTTGTAGATGTAGATCGACTGATAGAACCACGTTAAATTATTTTTTCTTTTTTGGTGTATTTCTCGCATGTCTTCTAAAATGACCTCTAGGTCTGTGTTCCACACTCTTTTACCATTTAGAGCTTTCTTATAGGTTCCCCAAGTCATTTACGACTAGCTAGAGCTGGCAGTTCAGTTACCAGACAATTCATTTGATTTTTAGAGCAAATTCTTTGTTTTGAAGTTTTCGTTGTTAAGGATTTGCTATCAGACGTAAACTTTAGGTTAAAGACCTTATCTGCAAATTTCAATAGTTTCATCAGCTCCGAAACATCGATGTTAGGATAAGAGGATCTTTGGTTCGTGTCCCAAGGCTTTCAGACTCATCGGGCTATTGGGTTGATTGGACTTTGGGTTTAGAGCCCATATTCCATCAAAATAATTTTGGATGGAAATTTTGATAGTGTCGTCGAGTCTGAAATATTGAATTTGGTAAGATCACATAATTTGCTTACCTTCATGGGAATTCAAACCAATCCCGTTGATGAAAGCTTATCAAAAACTAAGTTTTAGCTGGTGAAGCCACTTAAGCGGCCAAGCCAGTTCCCACCCATTCACTTTAGCGGACGCCGCTTAAGTGATAAATTGTCCGCTTTAGCATAGGTCAGCCTGGGGCAAGGGTTGCTTAAGCAACAAAATGCCGCTTAAACGATCGGGTGGCCACTTAAGTGATAACCGCAGTGCCATTTATTTTTCCCTTCACCCATTTTTCTCTCTTTATTCTAAAGATCTAAGTCCATCAAAACCTCTAGAGTGCTTTAAAAATTAGGAGAAAATCCTTGGGTGATCGTAGGGTGTTGGTGAGCTAAAAAAAGTCACTTCTTCATCTTAATCCTTGTAACTTTCTGTCTATTTCTTGATTTAATTCTCCCATTTAGTCATAAATCCATAGTTTCTTGATGGTTTGATTTTAGTGTCATTTGAGCTAAAATTTACTCATTGTTGACGATTTCAAAATTATGATTCTGCAAGCAGGCCCTATATGAGATATCGACTCAATTTTGGATCCAAAGCTTTAAAATGGAATATGGGTATCATCATTCTCGTATTAATGTGTAGATCACTATTTTGATAATGTTGCATCGTGCAAAGACTTATCAAAAGGGAAAATCTCTAATTTAGAAAACTTTATCGAGCATTCTTCGGTGTCTAGGTAGTCTAGACTTACTCTTCTCATAGATTGAGATTTATCATGGTATTGATATGATATGCTAGTCTTGGATGATAAATTACAACTTGATGGTATATTTAGCAAAATTTGGGTTATTTATCCAGTTAGTGAGTCTTATTTAGGAGGAATTGACCTAATTATCTGTTTCTTGGGTTGAATTTCTACCTTAGAACTTAATGAGACTTATTTAGCACCTTGTAGCAGACTTAGGAATCTTAGTCTAGATTGGGGTAGTAGTAACCTTAGAATGAACTTTTGGGGTTAGAAGTAGGCCCTCCACGACCCCCTTTAGGCTAATATTAGTATTAGTTCCTTGTAGATCGAAGAGACCTTCTTCCGTCACCCTGTTTATATTTTTGAGGCCAAGGAGGATTTAGATATTTATGAACTTTTGGCTCGACTTGTACCTTGAATTTATTTAAGTTCAATTCAAGTCCAACTATTATGATATTAAGATCAATTTAAGTTTGACATCTATGATACTATTTTTATTTCGTGTCCGGTATTTAAGGTACTATTCCCGTTTGACTCTAGCCCACCCTTTTACCCTTTCCCCCTCTGCCCCTACCTAGACACTGCCATTGTCGGAGAGCTAGGAGTTCCCGTTGGATCAGTGTACTTCCGGTGATGAGTACGGGCGGTACATGAGAAGTGCCGATGATATACAGGCATCGATATTCAGGTGACATATAGCTTCCGATAAGTTCCACAAAAAGCACCAGTGGTTTTCGTTCGAAACTTCGACAGGTTTGATCTGACGACGCATCTCCAACAACCAATTTTATCAACAAAATTCTCCAGAATCAGTAGTACACAGAGTACTGTGGTGACATCTAAACTTTGAACTTTTAGTTACTTGCTACAATTTAGTTACTCCTGATAATTTAGTTTCTTTGTATTATTCTGTCCCCTCTACATTTCCTGATTATTTCAGCTCTTGATTTCCTGTAATTGCCTTTAATTTGTGGTATTGACTTTTTCTTGCTTATTCTATCTACTCTACGTGGGCCTTATTTTCCTGCTGTTGCTTTGTATTCTCGATGGTTGTTTTGTTACTATAGGTGTTTATATTTTTGTGCTGTAGTTGTTTATATTTTCTTAGTGTAGTGGCTGTGGTTGTTGATGGTAGAATAGGGTCCTGTTCGAGGAGGTGCTGGGGGTGGGGGATGAGAGTAAGCCAAGTAGAGGAGGAAGGGAGAGGTCTGGAGTTAAAGGCGAGAGAGAAATATGTGTCGCTAGAGTTAATAGGCTGAGGGTTGGGTTTTGGAATATAGGGACTCTCTAGGGAAAGTTCATAGAGCTGGTGAAGATTCTTAGAAATAGGAGGATCAATATTGTGTGTGTCTAGAAGACTAAGTGGGTAGGGTCTAAGGATAGAGATGTGGATGGTTACAATTTTTGGTTCACAGGAAGTGAGAGGTGTAGGAATGAAGTTGGCATCCTAGTAGATGAAGAGCTTAGAGGGCAGGTAGTAGAGGGTAAGAGGATTAGTGATAGGTTGATGACTAGTAAGTTGGTCTTTAGGGGGTTTATCCTGAACGTGTGTAGTGTGTATGCGCTGCAGGTGGGCTTGGATGGGGAAGATAAAATGTAGTTTTGGGAGGACTTAGATGAGGTGGTCAAGGCGTGCCTAGCACTAAGAAGATTATTGTAGTAGGGGATTTCAATGGGCACATCGGGGTGTTACCGGGAGGCTTTGGTGATGTGCATGGTGGTTTTGGTTTTAGGGACAGAAATAAGGAGGGAACTGCTCTGCTGGAGTTTGCGAGGTCCTTTGGGTTGGTGGTGGTAAATTCGAGCTTCCCAAAGAAGGACTATCACCTGATCACCTTTCAAAGTGTGATATCTAAGACCCAAATTGACTTTTTGCTGCTTAGGAAAGGGGATAGGGCATTGTGTAAGGATTGTAAGGTCATTCTGAGTGAAAATCTTTTGACTCAGCATAAGATCTTGGTGATAGACTTAGGTATAAAGAAGGACAAGAGGAATAGAGGTCTGGAGGGTCGATTAAGAATTAAGTGAGGTGGCTTGATGCCAGTGAATATGCAGGAGATAGGGGAGAAGTTAGCGGGTATAGGGTTATGGGAGTGGAGGGGAGACGTAGATAAAATATAGGATAGAGTGGCTAGGTGCATTTATGAGACTGCTAGGGAAGTGTTGGGTGTGTCTAGGGGCTGGGCCGCTCACCATCGGGGGGATTGGTGGTGGAATGAAGAAGTTAAGAAGAAAGTGGAGACTAAGAAGGGGGCGTATGCTAAGTTGGTTGAGAGTAAAGATGAAGAAGAGAAACGGGTAAGTAGGAAGGAGTACAAGCTAGCGAGGAATTAGGCTAAGCTAGTAGTTATGACTGCTAAGACGACAACATTTGAGAGTTTGTATGTGGGTTAGAGAAGAAAAGAGGGGAAAAGAGGTTGTTTAGGCTGGCTACAGCAAGGGAGAAGAAGGGCCGTGACCTTGACCAGGTGAAGTATGTTAAGGTAGAGGATGGTAGAGTGTTGGTGGAGGGTGCTCACATTAAGAAAAGATGGCAGTCGTATTTTCATAGGCTCTTGAATGATGAAGGGGATAGAGTAATTATGTTAGGGGATTTGTAGAAATTAGATGAGTGCCGTGATTTTAGGTATTGTAGATGTTTTAACATGGAGGAGGTCAGAGAGGCTGCTCGTAGGATGCGAAGGGGTAGGGCGACGGGGCCTATTAGATTTCTATGGATTTTTGGAAGTTTGCTGGTGAGGTTGGTTTGAGGTGGTTGACTTATTTATTTAACGGAATTTTCAAGTCAGCAAAAATGCTCGAGGACTGGCGATGGAGTACTATGATACCTCTGTATAAGAATAAGGGTGACATTCAGAGTTGAAACAACTATAGGGGTATTAAGTTATTGAGTCACACTCTAAAGATTTGGGAGAGAGTGGTCGACTTAAGGTTGAGGAGGGTAGTGTCTATTTTAGATAACCAGTTTAGATTTATGCCTGGGCACTCAACGACGGAGGCAATTCAGCTGGTGCGGAGACTGGTGGAATAGTACAGGGAAAGGAAGAAGGACCTGCACATGGTGTTTATCGACTTGGAGAAAGCATACGACAAAGTACCTAGGGAAGTCCTTTGGAGATGCTTGGAGGAGAGTGAGGTCCCGGTGGTGTATATCAGAGCCATCAATGACATGTATGATGGAGCTAAAACCCAGGTAAGGACGGTGGGAGGCAATTCAGAACATTTCCATCTCTTGACAGGGTTGCATTAGGGATCTACTCCTAGTCCATTTTTGTTTGCTTTGGTTATGGATGTGTTGACGTGATGTATCCAAGGAGAGGTGCCCTGGTGTATACTTTTTGTAGATGATATGGTTTTGATTGAAGAGACTCGGGGGATGGGGGGAGGGGTGTGCATGAATGATAAATTAGCGATGCAGAGACAGACCCTTGAGTCTAAAGGGTTGAAGTTGAGTAGGAGCAAGACCAAATATTTGGAATGTAAGTTTAATGGCTCGAGGGAGGAAGACGAGGTGGTAGTAAGGTTGGATTCTTAGGTGGTTTGTAAGAGGGATAGTTTTAAGTATCTTGGGTCTATGATTCAGGGGAATGACGATATTGATGAGGATTTCTCTCACCGTATTGAGGATGGATGAATGTAGTGGAAGCTCGCCTCGGTGGTGTTGTGCGATAAGAAGGTGCCCCTAAAACTTAAAGGCAAATTGTACAGGGTGGCAGTCCATCCGTCCATGCTGTATAGCGCAGAGTGTTGGCCTATAAAGAACTCTCACATCCAAAATATGAAGGTGGAAGAAATGAGAATGTTGCGTTAGATATATGACTTACTAGGGGTGATAGAGTTCGGAATGATATTATTTGGGAGAAGGTGGGAGTGGCTTTGGTGGAGGATAAGATAAGGGAAGGAAGATTGAGATGGTTTGGGCATGTGATGAGGAGGGTCACGGATGCACCAGTTCGTAGGTATGAGAGGCTTGCTTTGGATGGCTTTAAGAGGGATAGAGGTAGGTCGAAGAAATACTAGAGAGAGGTAATTAGACGGGACATGGAACAGTTATAGCATACTGAGGACATGGACCTAGACAGAAAGATCTGGAGGACGGGTATTAGGTTAGAAGGCTAGCGCCAAGTTGGGTAGGTAGGGTAGGGCTTTACTTGGTAGGTTTATTAAGCCTGTTTTTCTACCTTGTTGCATGCTGTATTACTATTGCTTACTTTTCTTTGTTTACTATTCCTCTGTTCACTATTCTTTTGTAATTAGCATATTTATGTTTTGTCATCTTTTTGTTTGGAGTTGATTACTATTCCCTGTCTTGAGCCGGGGGTCTATCGAAAGAAGCCTTACTACTTTTTCGGAGGTAGTGGTATGGATTGCGTACATCTTACCCTCCCCAGACCTCACTATGTGGGAATAAACTGGGTTTGTTGTTGTTGTTGTTGAAAATTGATATTGTATATATCAATTAAAGTGAATTTTAATATTTTATAATATATGAGTGACATAAACAATAAGTTATCTTTTACTTTAATAAATTTACGCTAGAAGTTTTATTTTATTTATTGTTAAACAAACACGACATAATCATAGGAAGGCACACACAAAAAAATTTAAGCTAAATAAGATGAAAGTTTTATTTTTAATACACGACATAATCATGAGAATGCACACACTCACATAAAAAATCTAAATAAGATGGAAGCTTTATTTTTTAAGAATGAATATTTAAAGCGTGAAATGAAATTATATGAAAAAAGTTAAATAAGCTAGAGGGTATTTTTGTAATAAATTAACATACTCTTAGAAATTATACAATGCATATCATTTTGAATATAACAAACCAAACACTCAATAATAAATAATCCCAATATAATTAATTCTAGCATAACTTATCTCAGCACAACTTATCCTGTCATAACTAATCCTAACATAACTTGTATTTAAACCAAATGACCCCTTAAGGATCAGGAATTGTATGCGAAATTTTCTAAGTGTGAGTTTTGGCTAAATGCAGTGACTTTTCTTGGGAATGTTGTTTTTAGTAAGGGGATCAAGGTGGATCCCCAAAAAGTCGAGGCAGTTAAGAGGTGGCCTAAACCCATGACTCCAACTGACAAGAGGAGCTTCTTGGGCTTGGCTAGGTATCATAGGAGGTTTATGGAGAGTTTCTCTTCTATTATTTTTATATTGAATAAGCTAGCCCAGAAAAAGGTTAAGTTCTTGTGGTTCGATGCTTGTGAGGGTAGTTTTGAAAAGTTGAAGTATAAGTTGACTTCTGGTCTTATTTTGACCCTGACCGAGGGTACTGAGATGTTTGTTGTATATTATGATGCATCCCGTGTGGGATTGGGTTGTGTCTTGATGAAGTATAGTAAGGTTATGGCTTATCCTTCCAAGTAGCTTAAGGTTTGAGAGAGGAACTATTTGACTCATGACTTGGAATTGGTGGCTGTGGTTTTTGCTTTGGCGATTTAGCGCCATTATTTTTGTATGGGGTGTATGAGGATATCTATTCAGATCATAAGAGCTTGTAGTACATGTTTACATAGAAATAGTTGAATCTCAGGTTGAGGTGGTGTCCTGAGTTACTTAAATATTATGAGATGAGTTTGCACTACCATCCAGGTAAAGCTAACGTTATTGCTGATGCTCTTAGCAGGTTTCTATAAGGAGCTTATCCTATGTTGATGAGGATAAAAAAGGATTGGTTAAGGATATAGATAGGTTAGCTAACTTGGAAGTTCATAATTTAGACTCTGAGGATGGAGGAGTGATTGTTCAAGAGGTGGTTAAATCATCTTTTGGTGCCGAGGTGAAGGACAAATAAGATTTAGATTCTATAATTATGTTGATTAAGGATGATGTGGGTCAGAAAAAGGTTATAGCTTTTAAAATTAGGGGAGATGGCATCTTAAGGTATCAAGGTAGGTTGTGTGTTCTTGATGTTGATGGGCTGTGGGAAAGGATTTTGACTGAGGCTCATGAGTCCAGATATACCACTCATCTGGGGGTGACCAAATTGTATCATGACTTGAAAGAGATCTACTGTTGGAACAATATGAACATAGATATGGAAAATTTTATGGATAAATATGTGGTTTTTCAGCAAGTTACGGTAGATAACTTGAGACGTGTTGGCATGTATCAAGTGGTAGAGTTGCCTATATAAAAGTGGGAGAGCATTAACATAGATTTAATTATGGGTCTTCCACAGTCTCGAAATCAGTACGACTCAATTTTTGGGTTACTATGGATAGGATGACTAAATTTGCTCACTTACTAGTGAGCACTAATTACTTTTGTGAGGATTATGCTAAATTATTTACTCAGGAGATTGTTAAGTTGCATAGAGCATCTATTTCTATTATTTCAGATCGAGGTACACAATTTTCTTCTCACTTTTGGCATTTGTTTCAGAAGGGTTTAGGGACTAAGGTGAACCTTAGCACCGCTTTCCACCCTCAAATGGATGGAAAAGAGAAAAAAACTATTCAAACTCTAGAGAATATGTTAAAGGCCTATTTGATTAATTTTTATGGTAGTTGGGTTGATCACTTGCCTCTTATTGAGTTTGCTTATAATAATAGTTATCATTTGAGTATTTAGATGAATCCTTTTAAGGCTCTTTATGGTAGGAAGTGTAGGTCTTCTATTGGGTGGTTTGAAGTTGGTGAGACTAGGTTATTTGGTCTTAACATAGTTCACCAAGCCATGAAGAAGGTGAAGGTGATCAGGGAAAGATTTAAGACTGCCCAAAGTCGCCAAAAGTCTTATGTAGATGTGAGACGAAAGCAATTGGAGTTTGAGGTTAGTGATTACATGTTCCTTAAAGTTCTCCTATATTAGGAGTCATGAGGTTTGGGAAAAGAGGAAAGCTCAATCCCTGTTATGTTGGCCCGTATTAGATTTTGAGGACAGTTGGGAATATTGCTTTGAGTTGGATTTGCCTGTAAGATTGGGCTCTATTCACCATGTTTTCTATGTGTAAATATTGAAAAAGTGTGTGGGTGATTCATCTTTGATTGTTTCTGTGGAGATTTTTGGTGTTTTGAATTCCTTGGCATATTAGGAAGTCCTAGTGAATATATTAGATAGGCAAGTTCGTAGATTAAGGACTAAGGATGTAGCTATGGTAAAGGTTCTTTGTAGGAACCAAAAGGTGGAAGAAGCTACATGGGAAGCTGAAGAAGGTATGAAGTCCAAGTATACATTCTTGTTCCCAGCGTTGGATTCAAATGCTTGAGGCATGAGTTTCGTTTCCTTGTTTTTTTTCATTTTGAATTTGCCCTTAGATTCTGGTTGCACTCTGTCATGCATAGTGCTAAGGGTTCCCCTAACTTCTAATTCTGGGATGAATGATCCTGGGGAGGGGGAGGGGGTAATGTAATTCTCCAGGTTTTAAACTCTAAAATTTCTAGATTTATGTCAACACTGCCCGGACTACGACTCAGGTGATGAGTCGTTATCACTCATCACGAGTTGTAGGGTGAGACTCATGCTCTCACCTGTGAGATGGCCTGATATTTTCCCCCTAACCACGAGTCAATGTCTTGAGTCATGATGTATGGAAATAACTCGTACGGTAATAACTCGTGGTCATAAAAGTGAGGTCCCATGCTTTTGATGCGGAGGTCACGAGGCCAGGTAACGACTCATGGTCAGACCTCACGAGTCATTACCTGATCCATAATGATTGGCACATATTTTTCCTACACATTTTTATTAAGGGATTTTTGGTCCTTTTTCATCTTTTACACTTTACCCACATCTTAAAAACACTCCTAGGGTCCCCTTATCATTAGTTAATCAAATCAAATTCACTTCTCTCATCTTAAACTCCCCAAAGCAAGATAAATCTAGGGTTTTTAAGGGATTAAACATCTAGGCTCCAATTGAAGGTTTCTCTCTAAACTTTGGTGTTTCAGGCAAGTCCCTCCTCCCTAAACTTTAATTTAACATAATAGAATATGTTGATCTTTGTTTATGTGGTTTTAATGGTGGGATTTGAAATTGGGTTGAGGATTCTTGATGATTATTACTTGAATTATATTTCCCATGGTTTAAATGTTTTGGTTATGGTTTAATTGATGATTTTTGGGGCTGAATGGGTGTATGGTTAAAATTGTTGGAAAGGTGGACATGATTTCCCCAAATTTATGGATTTTTGATTTGGAATTGGCATTGACCTCAACCCACTTTGTAATTTAATTTTGGAATATGGATATATGCATAATTTAACTTGTTTTTGGAACATTACATTACATATAAAGGCTAAATGGATTTGAAAGGACTTGGTGGCCATGGTTTTGGATTTTTAAAATGGAACTTAGGAGTCAAATTGGTTAATTGGATTGGAATGACATAATTGGATTAGCTTGTAAGCATAATTGGTATTTCAATACCAAATAGTAAATGCCTTAGTAAATGACTCTTGGGGTAACAATTGGGATTGTGTTAAAATATATTAATTTGTGCTTTAAGGGGATTGTGTAGCTCGTCGCGAAGGTGGAGGTCCTGGGGGGGGCAATACTAAAAACCACAGTTATCGGCGTGGGGGTCTTTATAACCGTGTGCATAGTTTGCACATTATATATTTTGGGATAGTTAGAGACTTGGTGCCTTTGACCCTCGAATTTCCACTGGGCCTTTTTAGCAGGAGGAGCTGAACCCATATAGCCCATGGTGCCCTTAGGATGGATAGAGCTACACAGTCTAGGTTAGTGATTTTAAACTCTCATATTCATGATCCTTACCCTATCCCAACATATTATATATGTATATAACTAGATATGTGTATGTGGTTTGATTGATTTTGGACATGGTATTATTTTATCACTTTCCCTGAGTTATAAAATAATGCTTATCCTACTGATCGTCCTAGGATGATACATCATTTCATGATGAAGGGTCCAACAACTTCTCTTTTACCCCCATGCAGCTTTAGGTGGTGTAGTTATTCGTTGAGTTGCTGTGAAATGATGAGCCTCCATCTTCCAAAAAACTTTTCCATTTCCTTAGGTTTCTTTTTAAACCATTATCATGATCAGGGGCATGTATCGACCTAATTTGATATTCTAGTTTTAGAGTCTTTTTGGACAAATGTAGGGATTATTGATCATTGCATTTATTTTGGATTCTCTCCCTTGGTTTATAAACATATTTTCATTTGGTTTGGTTTTGCTTCTGCTTTGATATTTATTGTGCTTAGGTGGTTAGGCTAAGGGGGTGATCTCCGGCCCATGGTGATCTTAAATACCCATCACGACTAGGTCCTGGTTCAAGTCATGACGGATTGACGCTTTTCGTGATTTGGCTAGATCTATATCTCTATCCAAGGTTTGTAGCTTTATTGGTTTGGTAGGTTACTACAGGTCGTTCTTTAAGTTTTTTTTTCTACTATTGCAGTGCCAATGACTAGATTAACAAGGAAGGGGTTTCTTTCAAGTAGTCTATGGAGTGCGAGTCGAGCTTTCAGAGGCTAAAGAAATTTCTCACTTCAACTCCTATTTTGACTCTTCCTATTGAGGGTTAGGGATTTACCATATATTATGATGCTTCTAGTGTTGGCTTCAGTTGTGTTTTGGGGGTCGATTTATTGCTTTGGCATTTAGGCAACTGAAGGTTCATGAGTGTAACTACCCGACTCATTATTTGGTGTTTCCGATGATAGTATTTGCACTTAAGATTTATAGGCATTCACTGTGAGATTTATACTAATCACTGTATGCTTCAATATCATATTACTTTGAAATAGCTTAATTCAAGATAATGCAGATGGATGTAGTTATTGAAAAATTATGACATCTCTATTTTATACCATTCGAGTATGGAAAATATAGTAGCGAATGCTTTGAATTGGAAGATGATTAGAATGGGTAGCTTTGATTCTATTTTAGCCTATTAGCGTAGGACATACAGTCATTAGCCAATTTGATGATTTGACTTGATATTTTAGACTCTAGAAGGATCCTTGCTAGTGTTGAGGCTAGGTCTATGTTATTAGAGTAAATTTAGAGTCGTAGTTTGACGATAATAGACTTTGTGGCTTCCATGATAAGTTTGTGAATGGTGAGTCTAGGAGGGCTACCTTGGATCCTGAGGGTATTCTGAGATGTGATGGCCGCATTAGTATTCCAAGGGTCAAAGACTTGATTCAGTTGATATTGGATGAGTTTCATAGTTCCAAATACTCTATTCACCTTGGGACAACTAAGATGGTTAGAGATTTGAGGCAACACTACTGGTGGAGTGGCTTGAAGAGAGATGTAGCATATTTTATAGCTCATTGCCTATGTTGTCAGAAATTATAGGCCTAGCATAAGAGGCCTAGTGGCCTGATTCATAGAATGTCCATTCTCGAGTGGAAGTGTGTAATGACTTGATTTTTTGTGAATTATTCATTTATGTATAATTTTACCATTTTGCCCCTCCTCGTGGTTACCTTATGGTATTTCTGGGGTATAGGGATAATAAGCATGGTTCTCAATTCATTACGATGTGATTTGTGTGAATTTATTATTTTTGGTGGTTATAAAGGCTTTATAGTTGGCATCGATCAACATTTATTAATCTGTGTGTGTCGGATGGCAAAATGGAATGCACTAGCAGATCTAGAACTTTGAATTTAGGTTGGTGTGGTTTTATGACTTTTATATCTTATTTTGGCCTTCTATTTGGAAAGTTGTAAAATTAGGTCTTGGGGGTCAATTTTGTGAAAATGACATTTTTTTCAAAAATCTGATATCTCCATTGAGTCCGAAGCATCGAATTTGATAGGGTAGCATAATTCATTTACGTTCTTGGGATTTTGGATAAATCTTAACACAGAGATTTGAAATTTTCCAAGTCTCCAGTTGGTGCATAACTACTAGTGTTATTGCTAAAGAGGCCCTTTGGGCCCTTTAATAGAGGGTGCTTTAGCAACTAATTGACACTAAAGCAACCCTAGCCGCCTAACAAGTACCACTAAAATATAACCCAAGGGTTTGCTTTAGCGGACTGTCACCATAGCGGGGGTACCGCTTTAGTGCTTATTGCTAAAGCGGCCCAGGGCCCACTTTAGTGGTACCTGGTAAGTATAAATACCCCCTTTTGTGATTTTTTCACTATTTTTGAGACTTGGAGCTTGGGGTTTTGAGTTTGAGCGATTTCTTCCATTTTCAAGCTTAGGTAAGCACCAAATCTCTATTATAATTATTTTCCTTCGATTCTTCATTTGAATATTGTTAAAACTTGAATTTGAAAATAAAATTGGGGGATTTTGGCTCGGAAGGCCTAAAATAGTAATTCTTCAATTTAAACCCCAATTTCAATCTATTTTTTCTTGGATTTTTTTTCTATAAGTTCCTTTAATCATGTAAATATAATTTTGGGAAAAATTCCAATTTTACCCTTTTTTGAAAACCTTATTTTGGGGTTCGTTTTGACCCTGACCCAGAAATGAGAAATATGGGTATTGTTAGCTTATTTTTAATGCGTAGATTCGATATTAGTGTATTTTAGTTGATTTCAGGTCTATTTGTATGGAGAAAGCTCTATAGTGAAGGCATTTTGGGATGATTTTCTGCATTCGAGGTTGGTTATGGCTTAAGTTTCTCCAGACTGGGCTAGATAGTGAATATTTGTGTAAAATCATCTTGTGGGTGTGGGATAATCAAAGAAATGACTTTATTATTGAGTAGTGCCCATGTGGGGGCCTATATTGTTGTTATTTTGTGGTTTTGAGATATTATTTGCTCTGTGTGCCTATATGGGGACTTATATGATGTTGCTTTCCTTATGTATGTATATTTGGTGGTATTTTTCTGGTAAAAAGGCCTAAATTGGAATTTATGTGGTATTAATGGCATATATGTGTATATTACTCTATTTGCATATGGATTTCTTTGAATTCATAAATGGTGGGTATATTGAGTGTATTTCTAGCTCACATAATTGGTATATTGGTTTGATTTGGAAATTCTCATTCTGGTTGGTTGTGAGCATTACATCCTCATATTATATATACTAGTTAAACATTGGTACCACTGTGGAAATACTAGACACACTGACTTCATGACATTTTTATAGACCCTCTGCCGATGTATGTGCTGGATAAGAGTCATGGATATTGGTATTTAATTGTATATGAGTTGACGAACCCCCATAGGTCCTACCTTAGGAGCATAACTCGATAGGTATATACGGAGGTTGGTCACAACCTGGTTTATCACATCACATCATCATCATAACCATCATTATCTTCATTACATTTTATATATAGATATATATTATGCCTATTCTATGTTGTATTATTATCTTTGAAGTGATATCTATCTATGTGTACTTATTTTCATACGTTTATGTGTGATATTTTTATGTCTGTTCATCTTTCTCGCATTTGAGTGTGGTATATGTGAATATTGTAGAACTGTTAGTGGAGAATTGTGAGCTATCATTTGGATATTTTGTTATTGTAGGTGATGTGTCCATAGTTTGTATGATTTATTTTCTACTTTGCTCTATTAGCCTATGATGCCTACTTAGTACAAGTGGACCGTACTCACCCTTACTGTGCCCTTTTGGTGCAGATGCGAGTACGAGTGCACTGCACGGTAGCTGATTCAGTCGGTATCTGTAGTATATTTGAGGTATCATTGTTCTATGCTTCTGGAATTGATCTACTACCTCTTCTTATCTATTTTATGTCTTATTTGTATTTAGAGACAAATTATGATTCATTTGGTCTTTTATTGTATCTTTTTACATTCGAGATGTATTTAGTATTTCTTACAATGTGGTATGAGGTTTTGGAATATTCTTATGGTATTTTTGGTTGTGTATCTCTTGCTATTATTATATATATGTGGTTTGACTCTATTTTAGGAGTCTTGCCTTAGTTTTTTGTATTTTATTCTATTTCATATCAGTTTAGGTGATAGTCTTACTTGTCAAGACATGCCGCAACAAGTGCCATCACGACCCTTAAATTTTGGGTCATGACAAATTGGTATCAAAGCAACAGGGTATATTGGTCTCATTAGTATTAGAAAAGGGTGTCTAGTAGAGTCTCGTGGATCGGTGCATAGATGTTCATATCTATCTTTGAGAGTCTATAAGATATCCTTAGGAAACTTTTCTTTTTTTGTTCCTTATCATACGGATTCTTTCATACCTGGTGTTCTAAATCGTATTTCACTCTTTTTTACGCAGATGGTGAGGACTAAAACTTGTGAGGCTAGAGATGTGGAGCCATCATCCAAGGATAGATCCTAGTCGAGGGGATGAATTATGAGTCATGGACGGGCTTGAGGTAGAGAATGGTCATGAGGATTCAAACTTTCTAGTACAGTACTAGAGGACTCTCCCCCGAGCCTTAGGTTGAGTATGTTAGAGTTATGGGTCCTACTCCAGTCCCATAGACTTTTTCTACCCAGGTCTTGGAGAGGTTATTGATTCGCTTACTGACGTATTTGGAGGGTGTTCCTTTGAGTGCATCTGGTGTTCCTCCATCTTCGATTATTATACCTTGGTCTATGCCAGAGTCTGCCTATGGTGTTTTTCTGATTTTGAGTATGGATTCTCCAGCGGTACCAAAATCAGCTTATGGTACTTCATAGCCCTCGAGTGTTGTTCCTTCTTCAGCGCTAACATCTGAGTATGGTATTCTAAGGTTAGGAGTTTAGCCTTTATCCATTACCTTCTTTTATGGGGTCTCATCCTTCCAGATTCACTATACCTCGTATTATTATGAGTATAGTTATGTCTTCTATGGATCAACGATTGTTTGAGAGATTAAGTCATTTGGATCCTCCTAGGTTTAGTGGTGCTATAGGCGAGGATGCCTATGAGTTCTTGATTGACAATCGTAATAACTTTCATAACCTTGGTTCTCTTGTGTCGCATGGGGTTGCTTATAATACTTATTAGTTGAGAGATATAACCAGATATTGGTAGAGGTCACTTGTTAGTTATAGACCTCTTGATTCTCTAGAGATAACTTCGAATCAATTTACTGAGGCCTTTTTGGACAGGTTTGTGTCGTACAATTTGAGGGATGAGACAATACATGAGTTTGATCACTTGGAGCATGGCTCCATAACCGTTATAAAGTATAAGGCATGTTTTTGTGCCTTATCTAGATATTTTTATGCTAGTATTCCCATTGAATCTCAGAAGATTTAGAATTTCATGAAGGGGTTGGATGCTTTTCTTTAGCTGGCTATGACTCAGATGGTAATGTATGAGGCATCATTTCAAAGTATAGTGCATCATGCTAAGATGATTACGTCTATTCTTTGAGGGTTTCAGGGAGGCGCCAAAAGGGTGTGCCGTCAGGGTGACTTTAGACATCACACTACTCGAGAAAGAGTTCTAAAGATTTTTGTGGGTACCATGGTAGACCAGTGCAGGAAGCCTTTCAGGTTTCAGATAGTGGGTCTTTTATTTTAGCAACTTTGGGTGGTCTTTCTAGATTAGCAGTACCTCCTCCTATTGAGTTGAGCCATAGAGGTTTCTGCGCGTGTGGTGAGGTTTGCCATTTGTCCAAGGACTGTCTTTGATGTGTTTTTAGGGTTACTTCTATATTGACTGTGAGAGGTATAGGTTCTACTAGAGATGCACGATACAGAATTAGTGGTGCCCGTTGTGGTGGTCGTTGTAACGACCCAAGACTACCCCCTAGTCGTGACATTGTTCTTAAAACCACAAGTGATCCCAAGCTAACCCATGTATTGGCATACTACTTGAGCAACTGATTTAAAATGTATATGAAAGCTAAATTTGCTGAGCAGAAGCATAATCATGAAAAATATAAGTAAATATGATACTATAAAAGTTTAAAACATGATAAATCTAAAAAAGGAACTTGAATTACATATAATGTCTCTGACTGACTATCTATGAAGTCTCTACTATACTGATTATAGGTAGTCAGGACATGACCCTCAATTAACCCAAATCAATAAATAAGAATAATGGAAATAAAATACTAGAACTGCAACTGACTTAAGTCCCCAAAATAAGAGAACCCATCACCTGCTAGCTGAATGTTGAAAACTATCTGAACCTGGTGTGTGGGCTATATCTGGTACCTACATTATGAAGGAATGTAGCCACAAATGCATCTATGTGGTCAGTACTTTGGAATGTACTGAGTATGTGAGACATGTGCTAAATTATGAAAAATACTTAATGTATAGGTTAAAACTAAAGACATAAGCTATCTGCTGAAATATCCATTTAAATCATGGCTGTACGTAAAAGCTGTCAGACATAGTGAAATTTCTAAATTATGAGCAAAATGGCTCGATGGACTCTTGTACTATGTCTGTTTTGTAATATGGATATTCTTACTTACATGTTTGTCATCTGGACCCTTGAACCCACTAAAAAGCAACATTTTAAATACTTTTTGATGAGTGTAACACACTCACTCCATATCAGCATCCAGGTTAGCTTCCATGTCATTTTATTAAATTTCACATAATTTTTAAAATGCCACATAAGAAATTTAATATTAAAAAATAAAAAATTTAAATTGAGAATTAAAAAAAATTAAAATTAAAATTGAGCTTTTCCAGATCATTTCCAATGAAAAATGTTCCCTTATGTGACAGAAATGGCTTTTAGTTGAGGGTCAAAGTCATCATCATCTTGCCATCAACGTTAAAGTTGAGATTCTTCCTTATGTTCCTGCTATTTTCTCTCATTTCTATTTCATTATCAAACTTGCTATCTGATGTGATAGGAAATTGGTGAGAATAGATAATGAAACCTTGACACTTATATCCCTTCGTTATTCTAGTTTTATTTGCTTAAAGCTTCATGATGTTACCGATGTGGGTATGTCTGCCTTTGCGATAAAATTGTAAGGGTTTGAAGAAATTCTCTTGCGGGTCTTGTATGTTTGGAGATAAAGGTATGAATGCTTTGCTTGATAATTGTTCTTCTCTTGAAAAGTTATCTGTTAAATGTTTTTTGTGTATCATTGATGGCTTTGCAGTTGACCCGATTGGGCCAGGAGCTGCGGCTTCATCGCTTAGATCTATATGTTTGAAAGAGTTGTATTATAGACAATGTTTTGCACCTTTGATTATTGGGTCTAAGAATCTAAAGACTTTGAAGTTGTTGAGGTGTTTAGGTGATTGGGATTGGCTTTTTGAGACAATTAGAAGTATGGAAAATCATGTTGCTGAGATTTATTTGAAGAGGCTTCAAGTTAGTGATGCTGGACTTAACGCAATATCGAATTGACCAAAGTTGGAGATTCTACATTTGGTTATGGTGGAAGGGAGGCAAGGTGGTGGATGACGTGGTGGGGTGGTGGTGGATGGTGCTGGGCGGAAATATGCTGGAATGAAGGTTTTGGGGGAGGGGGTTGCTGGAACGGAGGTTGGGTGGGTGGGTAGGTGGGGAGATTTTAGTTTTTTTTTTTAATTTAATATATTTTTAGTTTTTTAAATGTTATAAATATTTTATCACATACCCAAAAAATGCGTGTTTACACGCGTTTTGCCATATTATCGAGTTAATGTCAAGTATGCAAAACAATGTTTAAAATGTTGTTTTTAATGGGTTCAAGGATAAAGATGACAAACGTATAATTAAAAGTATCCACATTACAAAACAACCATAGTATAAGGGTCCATCGAGCCATTTTACCCGAAAAACATTGCTGTAAGTTGAAAAGCTATAAAGTATGAATACTATATGTAAATCTCAAGTTAATGCTCATTAGGCTGTAAAAGCTTATTGAGGGTCATGAATAGATACTGAGCATGAATACATGAATATATAAAATGAATGCAACACCAAGTAAAGCATGTGCTGAACTAATCTGTAAAACTGAAAAATTGATAAACTGAACACTTGGTCATCCAAACCTGAGTTGATGTGGTCTGAATACTAAACAAAGACTGTGGGAGCTAACATTTAACCAACGTGCCCCAATATGAGCTAATTGGGGTCTAACCTGTAACCCAGTTGGAAAGGGGTTAATACCTTACCTCAGGTACTGACACTGACGGTATAGATCTACTACACTAATGTCCCGAAGGACTAAGGTGTCAGTTTTCTACTAGAGGGTGAACCCTAAGAGAGTTTCAGTCCTCTACTTGTGAGATAACCTACGTTGGCTATGTAGTTCTGGAACTTACGAACTTCTACAAAAGGTCTTAGTCCTGTACTGGCCGGTGAGCATTTATCCCTAAGTTTGCTCGATGCTAAGTCCTACTCCTAACAAAAAGACACTGAGACATAAGATGGTACATACACTGATAACGGATATGCTCAAGTCTTGGTATTTTGAAAATAATAGTGCATGCAGAATCTGAAGTAATCATGGACATGTAAACTGATGTATTTAGCATGATGTAATACTGGTGAGTATTTATGACAATGTTACAAAATTTCATGATACAAACATGGTATGAATAACTTGAAATCTTGAAAAAATTAGCATGCATGATCATTAGGTACGGGGTGTTCATAACCCACTATCATGGAAAATAATATTATTAAATTTGATGATTTCAATGTAATGACATGATAGGAAGTTTCATGACTTAAACTCAAAAACCAACAATTTCATCAATGTATTGAATCATCATGATTAGAGTATGAAAGAACTCTTGAAATTATGAGGGAGCACTCTTTCAATGGTAAAATTCAATAATTACATGGTGGAAATCATGGAATTTATACTTTTCATGGAACCCTAAATAAAAGAGGAATTAAACTTGAGAATTTGGGGAAAACTCAGGGACCTAATGGGTGAAAGGGACCCATTGATGAATATCCCACATACCTGGACTTGTTGATTTCTTAAAGGAACATTTGAGTTGGGAGACCTTGAGGTTTAATTTGTGTGAGAAACCCTTGTTTTGGTGTTCTTGAGAGTTTTTAGAGGAGAGAAATTGACGATTTGAGTTTATGAAATGAGGTAAAATGTGACTTTATAAATTATAGGGTCATTTAGGACATAAATGACCAGATTACCATTGAAAAACTGAAGAGAAACATGGGTTTTAGCATTATTGAACAAGGTTCATTCCACACTACTTATAACGAAGCATAAGGTCCGTGCCACTCTACTTATCACAGAGCATAAGGTCTATGGAACCACAAAAATACTCATAATTTTTCACTTGGGTATCAGATTAAGGCAAAATAAGATGCGTTTGAAAGAGGACACATTTGTATATAATTTGGTAGGTCTTGAGATCCAAAATTCCATTTATTCCAGAAGTTATACATGTTCAAATTTGACCTTTGTAGGATCAAATACCAAAAATTTGGTCGAATCAAAACCTCTTAACTCATTTTTGCTCTAAGTTTTTCTTATGAATTTTTTTCACATCATAAGAACTCTTCATACTGGGATAATGATCATGACACTTATATTCACATGGGAATCATTGGTATTGAGTTAATACATGTAGGAACGACGGTTTAAATTTTAACCCAATATGCAGGGTGTTATAGTTGCAGTTCTACTCAGTTTGGTGGTGGTCAGGGATACTGCTATACTATACCTATCATACCAGAGGTAGAGGCTTTCAATGCTGACATCATAGGTATCATCCCCATTTATTTCAGATCTACATCTGTGTTATTTGATTCAGAATTAACTTTCTCCTATGTGTATGCATATTTTGCTTTGGGTTTTGATTCTGCAAGTGAGCCTCTTTCCAAGACTATTCATGTACTCTTTAGTGGTGGATCTAGTGTACCAATATTGTATTGTGACCTTATTTGGGCATGATACTTAGGTAGATCCAATTGTCTTAGAAATTGTAGATTTTGATATCATCTTGGGAATGGATTGGTTAGCTCCTTACCATGCTAGCCTAGAATTTTATGCTAAGACTATGAATTTAGCTTCGCCGGCTGTTCCAAGAATAGCTTGGAAGGGTGTACTTCATTTGGATCCCAAGAGAGTTTGATCTTAGGGGGATTTATGCACCTAAGTGTCATTATCTATACTTGTTTAGCCTTGTTTTGAGGAATTATTATGTGATTAATGAGTTTTTAATGATATAATTGGGCATATAAATTTTAATGTACTTGATTATAATGTTTAAGGTGTGTTTCAAACAAGTTTAGAATCAATTTGGTCACTTAGAGTTTAGACGAGAAAACTAGTGTTACTAGCTTGAGCGATGTGTTTTTCTAGTTGATCTCGATAGATTCTAGTTCTTATAATGAGTTATCAAGGGTTTAATTGTGTAGTTATTTGTGGAATAACTTTTTTACAGTGCTTAAGTTTCAATTGAAACAATCCAAGATACAAAACATTAAGTTAAAGTTTAAATACCAAAACTAGTACTCTTAGCTTGAGCTGTGTTCCTTCCTTGTTATCGTGTTGGATTAGATTATGTTTTAAGCTCTAATTTATGGTGTTTTTTGATGTTGTAGGATTCTTGGTGAATTGATCAAGATGATATGTGGTTGATATACAAGATGGAAATCAAAAGAAAAAGTCACCACAAAGCAAGGAACAAAGAACCAAAAGCATAGGGCACAATGTGACCAAACCTAGAATTTTGGGACTAATTTGCATGCCATAGACTTTAGGGACATTCCCCTAGTTCACGTGATAAGGGCGTGGCACACTGCTATGTCAAAATCAGCAGCTTTGGTTCTACTATAAATAGGACACTTAAACTCTTACGTAACCACCTTAGACGACCTTGGGGCTTTGAAACATGATTAAGGAGGCTGCAATTATGGTTTTTGTTCATTTAGTTTATTTATGAATTATATCGTAGATTCATTGATTGTGAACGAGTGGCTGAACACCTTTTTTCGAGGTTAAGGCCAAGTACATGAGTACTCTTGTTATTAATTTAATTAGTTTTGGTAATTTATCATTGTTGGTTGTTTATTTATCCTTGTTGTCACAATTTTAAGGATTTGCGACCCTTGGAAGACATGCATAATTATATTATTAACCTAGAAGGATGAATAATAGGGTAGAATCTGGGATAGATGGAATAGGATTGTAATCTTCTAGTTGAATGAAGTTATGATTTATGTTTAGGATAGGAATATACCTAATACACCCTATTTGGTTCATACACAAGATTAATATAAATGCATTTAACTTAGTTCTTGCATCCCTTCTTAATAATGTAGTTGTAGGGCTAAATTAGACAGTCTATTACAGGTTCGGAAGGCCATAGTCACAATATCAACCCCAAGAACAAACAACCATGATAATTAACCTAACCAATGAAGTTATTTAGTAGAGTATGATTGTTCATAATTCCTTAGCTCTGGGTTTATCCCTACTGATTGTTCAAGAACTTTTATTTTACCGCATTGTTTTAGTTGACGGTTAGCTATAACTCTCAACTCTTGTGGATATGTTTGCACTTGTTTAATCTTAATATTTGAACTAATCTTGGATAGTTTCTTAACACTAGTCCTTGTGGGATCAATACTTGGATTTCAAAGGACACTATATTACTTGGATGGACTACGTACACTTGTGTGTGTGCTTGGACGCAATAGAGTTATATCTTTTCTTTAGAATCATCGCTTGGTAGAGAGAGGGTGTTTATTTGGCTCATATATGTGATACTAGTGTTTCTTATTCGCCTCTTTTGAATTATGTTCATATCATACATGAGTTCATGGATGTGTTGCCTACGTATTTTCCTGGCATGCTGCCGGATTATGATATTGAATTTTCCATTTTTGTTAGCCGAGCACTAAACTCATTTCTATTTTTCCTTATAGGATAGCCCCAGTAGAGTTAAATGAATTGAAGGATTAGTTGCAGGAGTTGTTGGATAAGGGATTTATCCAACCTAGTGTATCATCTTTGGGTACTCCAGTCTTTTTTGTAAAGAAAAAAGATGGGTCTATGCATATGTGTATTGACAATCGGTAGTTGAGTAAGGTAACGGTTAATAATAAGTATCCTCTTCCTTTTATTGATGATTTATTTGAACAAATTCAAGGTGCCTAAGTGTTTTCAAAGATTGATTTAAGGTTTGAGTATCACCAATTGAGGATTAGAGATTTGGATATTTTGAAGACTACTTTCTGGACTCGGTATGTTCATTATGAGTTCTTGGTCATGTTCTTCAAGTTGACCAATTCTCCAACTACATTCATGGAGCTGATGAATTGAGTATTTCAATCATATCTTAAATATTTTTTCATTATATTTATAGAGGATATCTTGTTTTATTCCAAGAATGAGTCCAATCATGAGGAGCATTTGCGGATTGTGCTTTAAAGATTGAAGATGAGAGGTTGTATGCTAAGTTATCACGACTCAAGACTATCCCTAGTCGTAACATCGTGCTTAGGACCACAAGTGATCCCAAGCTAACCCATGTACTGGCATAATACTTGAGAAACTAATTTAATATATATATATATATATATATATATATATATACACACATACACACACACACATAATCAACATGAGATAAGCTGATTCAATATATATGTGAACAAAGTTTACAATACTAAAATCTGAGAGAGGGACAAATTAAAAGTATTGACTCTGACTGACCATCTATGAAGTCTCTACTATACTGACTATAGGTAGTCGGGATGTGACCCCCAACTATCCCTAATCAATACATAAGAATAATAAAAATAAAATTTAGTAACTGTAACTGGCTTGAGTCCTCGAAATAAGAGAACTCATTACCAGCTAGCTGAATGCTGAATGCTGAAAACTGTCTGACCCTAGTGTGTGGACTATATCTGGTACCTACATTATGAAGGAATGTAGCCACAAATGCATATATGTGGTCAGTACTTTGGAATGTACTAAGTATGTGAAATATGCACTAAATCATGGAAAATACATAATGTATGCTTTAAAACTAAAGACATAAGCTATTTGCTGAAATATGTATTTTAATCGTAGTTGTGTGTAAAAGCTATAAGACTTATCAAAATTTCTATATCATGAACTGAAAACATTTGTGGAAGTTGGAAAGTGGTAGAAACATGAATACCATATGCAACTCTCAAGTTAAAGCTGAATAGACTATAAAACCATATTGAGGATCATGTATGAATACTGAGCATAAATGCATGGACATAAAATGCAATGTAAGATCAGGTATAAATATGTACTAAGATAATCAGTAAAACTGAGTAACTGAATACTTGGTTATGCAAACCTGAACTGATATAATTTAAATACTGAACTGAAATAGTGGGAGTTATCATTTAACTAACATGCCCCAATCTGAGCTAATCAGAGTCCAACCTTTAACCCAAATTGGAAGGGTGTCATTACCTTCCCATGGGTACCAATACTAACTGTGTGGATCTACTAAATTGATGTATCGAAGGAATAGGCTGTCATTCCTCTACTGGTGGGTGACCCCTAAGAGAGTGCCTTTCCTCTACTGATGGGTGACAACTCATAACCTATGCTGGCAACGTAGTTCTAGAACCTGGGTACTTCTTCTTAAGGTCTCAGTCCTCTAATGGTGGGTGATCCTTCTAGCTAGATTTACTCGGTTCTAAGACCTACTTCTAACTGAAATACACTAAAACATAATGAACTAATAACGAATATGCTCAAGTCATGGTATTTTGAAAATAACAATGCATGCAGAATCTGAAGTAATCATGAACGTGTAAACTGATGTATTTAGCATGATGTAATAGTGGTGAGTGCTCGTTATGATAATGTTATAAACTTAATGAGATAAACATGATATGATTAACTTGAAATATTAAAAACTATAACATGCAAGATCAACTAGGGATCGGGTGTTCATAACCCACCAGCATGGAAAATAATATAATTAAATATGATGATTTCTTTGTAATGATATGATAGAAAATTTCATGATTTAAACAAAAGAATCCAACAATTTCATCAATGTATCGAATCATCATGATTAGAGTACGAAAGAATACTTGAAATTCTGAGGAAATATTATTTCATGGTAGAATTCTAGAATTACATGGAGGAAATCATGGAATTAATACTTTTCATAGAACCCTAAATTAAAATAGAATTAAACTTGAGAATTGGGAAAAACTTTGACACTCAATGGGTGAAAGGAATCTATTGATAAATATCCCATATACTCGAGTTGTTTGAATTCTTGAAGGTAATCATGAATTTGAATCCATGGAAGTTGATTTCTTGAAGAAGAACACTTATTTGGTGTTCTTGAGGATTTGGAAGAAGACAGATTGTGTAATTGGTGTTTTTATGGAATGATACAATCGCATTACTGTTAGTTATAGGAAAGTTTAGGACGTAAATGACTTGTTTACCCTTGAAGAACCGAAGAGAAACACGGGTTTTAGCATTCTTGAACAAGGTCCGTGCTACACTGCTTATCACGAACAATAAGGTCCACGCTACGCTGCTTATCACAGAGCATAAGTTTCATCCCGCACTGCTTATCGTGGAGCATAATCTCCGTGCCATGCTGAAATCGTGTATTTTCACTGGTTCCTCACTAAAATGCTCATAAATTTTTGCTCGGCTATTGGATTAAGGCAAAATCAGAAATGTTAGAAAGAGGAAACATTTCTTTATAATTTACTGTGTCTTGAGCCCCAAAATTCCTTATATTACAAAAGTTTTACCCTTTAAACTTTGACCCTTGTAGGATCGAATACCAAAATTTGGTCGAATAAAAAACTCTTAACTCAACTTTGTTCTAAGTGTTTCTTATGAAAATTTTCATCTAATAAGTACTCTCTTCATACTAGGATAATTATCATGACACATATTCATATACATATCATGGGATTAGAATTTATACACGTATAAACAACGTTTTGAATTCTAGCCCAAAAATGTGGGGTGTTACATATCCCCTCCTTGTAATCATTCGTCCTCGAATGATGGGCATGGTATTATTGATGCTTCAGAAGTATGGAATAAATTATTTAGCTTCACATTAGGAATTCCTCTTCAGAAAAACACTTATACGAATCAAAATAAATTGGCTTAATGGCATCAACAAGTACATTATGTATGCACAAATCATGAGATTATGGGACTAAGGTCGTACATGGGGTATTACAATGTCTGAGCTGAAATACTTGAAAAATTGAGATTATGCACTGAAAACTTATGAATTGAATCATGACTACGTATATGAATTGGAGACATGATGCTTAGACTGAACTAAATTCGTAATTTTCATGGATACGAATAAATTACCTCATGGAATAGCTATACTCATGAAACTTCGAATAGTAAAACTAGATGGAATGATAGAAATCTATATAAGCTTATTTGTCTGATTGCTAAACTAAATTGCTGGCTATTACGGACTGACTTATACTAAAGTTTTCACTCAACTGGAGTATTTCTTCAACACTCTTAGCAAAAAGTTCTAATAACATTAGGGAGTAAAGAATTTTGGGCATGATCTGAATAAGGAATCACAACGTGGATACAACTCTATAACATGGACTATAGGCCTATAAATCATATGCTAGCTATGGCTTAGGCAATACAACTACTAACTTTCAATCTTAGCCATACTTCTTAAATACTCCCTGAACTATGCTTTTCCTCTTAAATACTACCCTTAATTTGATGCCACTTATAATCTTCATATGGGCATTGATAACTCCATCTACTAGAGTATGAGATGAACTAAATTCTATCACCATGTTTAAGCCTACTTAAACTCATAAGATACCCCACATAACACCATAATACTAATCTAAACCATGGATTTAGTATCCTATGTGTTTTCACAGCTCTTATATCATGAATAATACTCCTTACCACTTCAACAACTAACTTCAGCCTCTTACTAGGAATTTACTAATGCACAATGCATTCATCCACTTATACCAACATGGCATTCAAGCCTATCATTATAGCTGCATATGAAATTCTAGGCAACCAACCCACCTAGGAATTTTCCCATATTCTCTAATACCTCTATCAATAACAACTTTCTTTTACTATTCTTTAGAAAACACACATAGAATTCTCAACTAACCATGACATACACCAAAGCTTTGCCTCAATATTCCTTCACACTCATAGCCTTAGATTAAACAAGCATACAACAATCTTTCCCTAACAAGGAACATTTACTCTCTCTCATCCAAACAATTGTTCATCACCACTATTTTTACATAAAGAGAGGTCACTGAAAGGTTAGAACATGAGGTCCTAAAGCATGAAATAATACTACACATAACTTTGACACAAAACTGAGGCTTGAGGAATAAAGTATCAAAGGCATGGATTCTTTAAAGATATCTAAATTGAAGACATACATGCCATAATGCGATTTTTCATTTGTCATTAAGGGTGTATCATGAGTTATGGGAACTGAGCATACTGTACAACATGAGTACATGTCTCATAAGCTACATAAATTGATTTTGGAGTTCATAAAATCATGGAACATGAGTCGTACTTTTGAGTGAACTACCACTCCTTATACTAAAAACTGGGAGCATGCATGATTCGATATAAAGTGCAAGAAGTATGAGCTATTATCATAGAGATGACTTGTACGACATGAGTAGATGTCATAATGAATGAAGTACAAATGAAATTGTACCAAGATAGGAATGATTGGGGTATCTTCTTCACCTACTATTATTCTAGAACTCACTAGCATCACTACTAGAATATGAAAAGCTGACTTGGTTCCTTGTTCTATCATCCCCCTTTAGAATTAAGCCAATGTTCTAAGTCTGTGAACCCCTTTAATAAATTATAAACCTAATGGAAACCACTCAACTCTAGATTGTGAGATATAACATAACACAAAAATAATAAACTCACCCTAAAGAATATATCTTAAAGTGTAAAACCCATTGCTAGTACTTCCTTCTGAGATAGAACTCTTAACTTTCTATAGCCCCAATAGTCATCATATAATAACTTAAGAACTTACTAACTTAGAATATTCAGGAGTATCAGCATACCTTGAGTTTATGCTGTCTAGAGTTTCAAACTCTTATTTCTATTAGCTCAATCATCCAAGATTTAAACTTAGATTATCCTTTGACATGGACTGAGTTCTCTAAGATATTCTTGGAGAAGTACCTTCCTCGAAGCCATAGTGTAACTCCCCAGAAGTACCCCTGGGACATCACAAGGTGCTTAAGACTATGAATAACCCTAAGCTAACCCATGATATCTATTCATCTTGAAACTCGCATGAAAAGTGAACTAACATATATAGAAACCGAAGTAAGCAATTCCATGACTTAGTGTAAATCTTTAACTTTGGAAGCCTTAAATAAACTCCTTGAACTTAAAATATACACAGTCTGAAAAGCCTCTACTGCTAACTAGAGAGTCACTGGGACAGACCTTAGCTGGCTCAAACTTGATTGGAAATCAAATACTAAAATACTTGCATCAATGAATAAAAGTCTGATAAGCTGGATCCTCGGAGTATGAGGACTCACCAAAAGTCGGGATATAGAAGATGATGCCTGTAGTCAATTGTGCTACTAGAAATAAGCACCAAAACCTACATTATAAGACAATGTAGCACATAAACATATATGTGGGTCTGTATCTCGAGAATGTACTGAGTATGTGGGGGTAAATGCATAAGTAAAACAAGAACTGAATATATATATATATATATATGTATATATATATAAACTTTCAAATGATGCATGCTAAGCGCAAATGACTCAACTTGGACTTGAGTAAAACTCTAGACTACAAGATCATAAAACATGGATAATGAATTATAAGAATAAGATCAGTGAGCCATAGCACTTATTTTTCTGTAATCTTTACTTTTGTTCTTTCTTATGGGACATTCTTCTAACTAACATAAATTATGTAAGCTACCATGGAGTCCAGCATCTTGCCTATGGTGGGGGGAGCTGTTCTACCCTTTCCATTGATAGAGAACCTTAACTTAAGTGACACTGAACTTCTTTTATATTGGAAAAATGCTTAACCTATGGTGGCTCGTTGTTTCCAGGAATTTAGGATACGCTCATCCACATTTCCTTCTAGGTGATAAATACTACGCCCAAGTTAGATGTACGCTCATACTTAAGAAATCCACCTTAAAATAGCATAATGGTTTATAGAATGAAAACCAGTTATGCTTCTCTTTACTTTAAATCATAATCAAGATGAACCGTTGTGGATTTCATGTCTTATCTTTAGATAAAAAAATCAACATTTCTTTGAATAATGTTATGAAACATATCAATGGAGCTTAAGAGCATAAACTTTTTCTAAACTCAGTACTTGTACTTAGGACTTTGAATTCATGCTTTATTTTATAGAAATTCATAGCAAAACACAATTCTCAATAATCACCTTGAAATCTTTCAACAACATCCCAGTCAAGAAAATGAAATTCAAATAACAATATAAATCTTACAAGTTAAAGCATGAATATATGTAAACCTTGATATACTTAAAGCTTTCTATTACATGGTGATTTCATACTTATAGAATATGGTTATTTGGGTATGAACCCTAACTCAAAATAAGTAAATTCAATGTTAAAATCATGATTTTTGGGCACAAGGTTGAAAAAATAATCATGTTCATAAACCCCACATACCTGGAATTACTTGACTTATGACGAGAGTTTGAGCTTTGAGACTTGAAAGATGACTTGGTGAGAGAAATCCTAATCTTGATGATCTTAAAGGTGGGAGGATAAAAGTGTTGTTAATTTACTAAAATTGAGGAAAATAATGATCCATCTTAGGTTATAGTTGTTGGTTGGGAGTTAATATATGGGAAAAGACCAAAAGTCCCTTTAGCTGAACATTATAGAAATTGATCGCCAGTCTTCACGCGTCAACCGTACAAATCATATGGTGAAGGTACGAGTTAGCCTCATGACTCGTAAGCTTGGAAGAATCAAGATAGTATACACTGGTCAACATACGATTCCAAACCTATGACTAGTAACATCACCATACAACTTGTAGCCCCCCACTCATAACTTGGACTGAAACTTTGGGAACCTACGCTACTGACCTTATGACTCATCTTCATATGACTCTTACGGTAAACTTATGACTCTAAGGTTTGAGTCGTACCTAAAATAGAACGTCAACCATTTCACGCTATCTTGGACATGACTATAACATACTTCTCGCAGGTCATACGTATAACTCAAGGGAATAAGTCATATAGAATACAGCGGCGTCTAGACACGGGGTATTACAATATTTCTCCCTTAGAAACATATATCCTTAAATGTGATTCATCTAGTATTGGGATTTGAAAAAGAGCCCACCTTCTACACTGAACTCACAACCAAGCTTACATTTATCACAAGGATCCAATTGATCACAATATAATATATGACTTAAGAATACTTTAACAGGATCAAAGAGGAAAAGTTTTGGATAAAAATATTTGTTACCTTTGGCAGGAACTGATTTGGAAGAAAAAAGATGAGGATACTTCGTCATCATTTCTATTTCAGCTTCCCAAGTGGCCTGTTCAACCAAATGGTTTCTCCAAAGAACTTTTACTGATACTACTTCCTTATTCCTTAGCCTTCGAACCTGCCTATCAAGTATCTCCAAAGGAATCTCCTCATAAGTCAAGTTATCTTTGACCTCAATTCTCTCTAGGGGAACTACTAAGGATGGATTTCCAATACACCGCTTATGAATTGAAAAATGGAACACTAGTTGAACTATAATTAACTTTGACAGAAGGTTCAATTCGTAAGCCATCTCTCTTATACATCTTATTATCTCATAAGGACCAATAAATCCAAGACTTGGCTTCTTTTTTTTCCCAAATCTCACTATTACCTTCATAGGAGACACCTTCAAGAATACCCAATCACCCATTTCAAATTGGAGCTCTCTTCTTCTGACATCATCATACAATTTTTAACAGCTATGAGCAATTTTCAATCTCTCACGAATTAACCAAAATTTTCCATATCTTCAAGAATAGATAATGGCCCAATCAAATCCACTTCACCAACATCAAACCATTCTCTTGGTGATCTATTTATACACCCATATGATGCTTCAAATTGAGCCATCTAAATGCTAGCATGATAACTATTATTATAAGAGAACTCAATCAAAGGTAGCTGGTCATCCCAACTTTATTTAAAGTCTAAAACACATGCTCTTAACATGTAATCTAATGTGTGGATCATACGTTCCACCTGACCATCGATCCGCGGATGAAAAGTAGTACTAAGCTTAACTTTTATCCAAGGCCCTTCTAAAGAGACTGCCAAAACTATGAAGTAAACTGCGTGCCTTTGTCTAAAATAATGGATAAAGGTATACCATAAAGTCTTACTAACTCATGAATATATATTCTTGCATAATATTTCATTGTATCTGAAGTCTTGACAGGTAGGAAGTAGATTGATTTAGTCATTTGATCTACTATGACCCAAATTGAATCATATTGAAGTCTTGTACGAGTCAACCCTATGATGAAATCCATATTCACTCTTCCCTACTTATAAGTAGGGAAAATTATCTTTTGCAATGTACAACTCGACCTTTGGTGTTCAACCTTAACTTACTGGCAATTGGGACACTTGGCTACAAACTCTGCAATGTCCTTTTTAATACTATTCCACCTATAAATTTCTCGTAACTCATCATATATCTTAGTAGCACCTGCATGAATGTAATACCTCAAACCATGAGCCTCGGCTAGCATCCTTTCCCTCAACCCATCTAAATTTGAAACACAATGCCTACCTTGATAGCAAAGTACACTATATCATCCCTGGGAGAAAACCTCAACTTTTTGTTGCTGGACTACTTCCAATATTTGGCTAAGTATGGGATAATTTTGATGTTTTTGATTTACTTCCACTACCAAAAATGATTCTGAACCATTATTTACCACTACTTTCCCATCATTTTTGTCAAGCAAACATACCCCTAGACGAGCCACCCTATGCACTTCTTTATCTAACTCTCATTATTCCTTCTTTACATTATTCAATCTGCCCATTGATAACCTACTTAGTGCGTCTACCACCATGTTGGCCTTACTCAAATGATAGAGCACATTCATGTCGTAGTCATTCAACAACTCCAACCACCTTTTCTGATGAAGATTCAACTCTTGCTGAGAAAACACATACTGAAGACTCTTATGGTCAGTGAAAACACCAACATGTACACCATAATGGTAGTGCCTCCAAATTTTTAAGGAAAATACCACGACAACTAACTCCAAATTGTGTGTTAGGTAATTCTTTTCTTAATCCTTAATTTGCCTAGAGGCATAAGCTATCACTCTTCCATTTTACATCAACACATAACCTAACCCAACTATGGAAGTATCACAATACACTCTGGATCCGTCTAATCCTTATGGTAGAGCTAACACTAGTGCTGAAGTCAATTTACCATTCAACTCTTAGACCCTTTACTCATACTTATCTGACCATATAAACTTTAATTTCTTTTGGGTCAACTTAGTCAATGGTGTGGCTATAGAGGAGAAACCTTCAAAAAATCTTTTATTACATCCAACCAAAACCAAATAGCTCCTAATATCAGATGGAGTGATGGGTCTAGGCCAGTTCTTTACAACATTAGTCTTCTGAGGATGTACATGAATACCAGCCCTTGAAATGACATGCCCCAAGAAGGTAATAGATTCCAACCAAAATTAACATTTACTAAACATCACATATAATTGATAATCCTCAAGGGTCTACAGTATTATTGTCAAATAGTCTATATGTTCCTCCTACATCCTAGAATACACCAGTATGTCATCTATAAAAACAATAACAAACATATTAGAGTACTGATTAAAAACCTTGTTCATCAAATCCATAAAGACTGAAGGTGCATTTGTTATTCCATATGACATAACCACTAACTTAAAATAGTCGTATCTTGTTCAAAAAACTATTTTTAAAATGTACCACTCCCTGACTTTTAACTAATGGTATCCTGACCTAAGGTCAATCTTAGAGAACCACGAACACCCTGAAGTTGATGGAACAAATCGTCGATTCTGGGAATAAGATACTTGTTCTTGATGGTGACCTTGTTTAGCTGTCTATAATCCATACATATTTTGAGAGTGCCATTATTCTTGCATATGAAAAGGACCGAAGCACCCCACAAAGAAACACTGGTGTGATGAACCTTTTATCAAGAGGTCTTTAAGAAGTTCCTTTAACTCTTTAAGTTCGGTGGGAGCCATACAATATGGTGGAATAGAAATGGGCCGAGTATCAGGAAAAAGATCAATACTGAATTCTATTTCTTTATCCGGAGGTACCCTTGGCAGATCTTTGAGAAAAAAATCAAAAAAGTCATTGACTATATGCACTGATTGAACTGCTGTGGCTTTAGACTTAGAGTCTTTGACTCAAACTAAATAGTAGATACACCTTTTTGATATTAACTATCTGGCCTTAAGATAAGAGATTAAATGACCTTTGGGAGACACATAACTACCCTCCTATTCAAAAAACTGCCTCAATAGTACTCTAAAACTTTGCCATACGGGTGCAACAATATATAGATGCATAGAATAAATAGAGCCAATCCATGCCTAAAATGGCATCAAAATCTACTATCTCTAACTCTATTTGGTATACTAAGGTGATGTTATGGAGAACGGTAATAGGAAACTTCTTATAGAATCATCTAGCAACAACTGACTCACCCACTGGGTTAGAAACTGAGAAGGGGTTAGAGAAATTTTTAGGACCTACCCAAAAATTTATGGAAACTAATGGAGTTATATAAGAGAGATTTAATCCTGGGTCTAACAACATATGTACATTAAGGTGAAAGGCATGAAGCATACCAGTGACAACATCTGGTGAACTCTCCTACTCCTAATGGGATGGTAAAGCATAAAACTAATTTTGGCATTGACTGCCATCAGTATTGGATGAAATACCATATAGAGGAACTGGGCGGCTAGGCTGAGCTGATAGATTAGTATCATGAGTATGAGGATGAACATCCCTGCTTTTCTGCTTAGCATGCGAACACTCTTAGATCCTGTTTCCCAACTTGCTACAACCATAGCAACCCGCTTTGCCTATCAAACATACACCAGGATAGGTCCTGCTACACTTTGCACATATCGTGTAACTGGGCGTCCCAACTACACTATTCTGAGACCTAGAATTCAAAGTCCTACCCCACTGGTCCTGCCTGGTCCTAGGTTCAGGGGTACTAGATTAAGATGGTACAGGCACCGATGAGTGACCTTGAATCTAAAAATGGTTTTCGCCTCCAGACCTTGTCTGACTAAACTTAAACTGCCTAGTCCTAGCTCTCTTGTTTCTCTTTTCTCTTTTATTAAACTTTTTTACCTCAATATTAGTCATCAATTGAGAAATATCTATGTCTCCAATCAAAATGGAAGTCCAACACTCCTTGAACCACCAAATAAGCCACCCCAATAACAAACTTACTCATATGAGCCCTAGAGTCAGATAACAAATCGGGATCATAGTTATCTAACTGAGTGATCTTAAGGCAGTTCTTCTTCATTTTTATAGAGCCCTACCTTAGGTTAATGAACTCCAACTTAGCTTTCCTTATCTCATGCAGAAAGAACATGTCTATAAAAGAACTCTAAAATACCTGCTAACTCATAGGAGATGCATTCTCAAACCTACCATCCTTGCACATAGTCACCTAATCATAAGCAATATCCTTCAGCCTATAAGATGCCATATCTACACTCTTCTCTTTCATAATAAGCATAATCTGAGTAATCTTTCTCACCTCATCAATAAATAATTGGGGATACTCATCCATCATTGACCTAAGGAACTCAGGTAGATTCATCCTCTTAAAGTCTCAAATCCTGGCTACAGCCAAATTACTAATTTGCTAAAGTACGATTATTGCTTGTTGGTTATCTTAAACATTAGCATTCACAGTGTGGGCTAATGCTTGAAAGGAAACCTAAAATTTAGCATGAGAAACACTCTTATTAGAAGGTTAGAGTGAAAAAGTGGTTGATCACCATTTTTATATGCGTCAGCTCAGTGAGGAGGCATATTCTATCACGTAAAAGCATGAGTTAAGGTATATAGAGTCAATTGTAAGCCTGATAGATCATAAAAAATAATGGTTCCTAACTCGTTCCTTAGCCTTTTGCTCCTAAATGTGGCGCGCTTCATACTCATGATCTAGACTCTACGTAATGCGGCTTGTATGAATCTAGGACTCTTTAAAACCTTAGGTTCTGATACCAAGTTTGTAACACTCCAAAAGTACCCCTTGGATGTCACATGGTGCTTAAAAATATGAATATCCCTTAGCTAACCCATGATATCTATTCATCTTAAAACTCACATAAAAAGTGAACTAACATACATAGAAACTGAAGTAAGCAATTCCATGACTTAATATAAATATTTAACTTTGGAAACCTTAATCAAAATCCATGAAATTAAAACGTACACAGTATGATAAGCCTCTACTGCTAACTAAAAAGCCACAGGGATAGACCTTAGCTGACTCAAAGTTAAGCAAAATTCAAATACTAAAATACTTGCATCAGTAAATAAAAGTCTGATAAGCTGGTTCCTCAGACTATGAGGACTCACCAAAATTTAGAATGTAGATCATGATGCCTGTAGTCAATTGTGCTACAGGAAACGATCACGATAACTTACATTATAAGACAATGTAGCACATAGACATATATATGGGTTAGTAACTTTGGAATGTTTTGAGTATGTGGGGGTAAATTCATAAGTAAAACAAGAACTACATATATATATATATATATATATGTATATATATATATTATATAAACTTTTGAATGATGCATGCTAAGCGTAAATGACTCACCTTGGAATTGAGTAAAACTGAATACTACAAGATCATAAAACATGGATAATGAATCATATGAATAAGCTTAGTGAGCCATAATACTTAGTTTCTAAAATCTTTACTTTTATTCTTTTTTATGAGAGATTTCTCTAACCGACAAAAACTATGTGTGCTACCATGGAGTCCAACGTCTTACCCACGCTGGGGAGAGCTGTTCTACCCTTGCCATTAATATAGAACCTTAACTTAAGTGATCAATAAACTTCATCCATATTTGGAAAAATCTTAACCTACGGTGGCTCGAATTCCAAGAATTTAGGATACGCTCATCTTCATTCCCTTCTCGATACTAAATACTACTTCTAAGTTATATGTATGCTCATACATAAGAAAGCCAATTTAAAATAGCATAAGCACTTATAGAATGAAAACCAGTTATACTTCTCTTTACTTTAAATCATAATCAAGATGAACAGTTGTGGATTTTATGTCTTATCTTTAGATCAAATGAATCAATCTTTCTTTAAATCATGTAATTGAACATATCAACAGAGCTTAAAAGCATAAACTTCTTGTAAACTAAGTACTTGTACTTAGGCCTTGGAATTTGTGCTTTACTTCATAGAAATTCATAACAAAACATTATGATCAATAATCACCTTGAAATCTTTCAACAACATCCCAATCAAGATAATGAAATTCAAATTACTATATAAATCTTCTAAGTCAAAACATGAATATATGTAAACCTTGATACACTTAAATCTTTCTATCACATGGTGATGTCATACTTCAAGAATGTAGTTATTTGGGTATATACCCTAATTTAAAACAAGTAAATTCAATATTAAAATAATTCTTCTTGAGCACAAAGATGAAATAATAACCTTGTTCATAGACCCCACATACCTAGAATTGCTTGACTTGTGTCGAGAGCTTGAACTTTGAGACTTGAAAGATGACTTGGTAAGAAAAACCCTAATCTTGATGATCTTAAAGATGGGAGGAGTAAAGTGTTGTTTATTTACTAAAAGTGAAGAAAAATAACACTCCTTTTTAGGTTTAAGTCATGGGTTGGGAGTTAATAGAGAGAAAAAGACCAAAAGGCTCTGTAACTAAACATTATATAGATTGATCGCCAGTCTTCACGAGTCAACCATACAACTCGTATGGTGAAGGTATGATTTATCCTTATGACTTGTAATCTTGGAAGGATCAAGATGGTGTACACTGGTCAACATACAAGTCTAAACATACGACTAGTAACATAGCCATATGACTTATATCCCCCTTTCCTAACTTGGATAGAAACTTAGAGAACTAGGCTACTTACTTTAGGACTCATCTGCATACGACTCATATGGTACACTTATGACTCTAAAGGTTGAGTCATACCTAAAATAGAATGTGAACTATTTCACACTATCTTGGACATAACTATAATATATGACTCATAGATTGTATGTACGACTCAAGAAAATTAGTCGTACATTGTACACTAGTATCTAGACATGGGTTATTACACATAGGGATTTCTTAAAAGATTAATTTTTGAGATTGGAGTAGGGCTCTATCACTGTTGTGGAGTATAAGGCTTGTTTCCACGATTTAGCTTGGCATGCTACTTCTATTCTAACTATTGAGTATGAGAGAGTTTTTTGCTTTTTTAAGGGTTGAGACCTCTCTTTAATATGTCTACTCATAGTCTGTTTTCTTTGAGTAGGTGTTTTTTATTAGGTTTTAGATCACGCTCAGGTGATGGAGAAGATGCATTGCGAGGCCCAAGGGTGCAATGACAAGAGACCTAGTTATTAGGGCAATTTCATTGTGAGCCATAGTAGTTCCAAATTTAGAGGTAGAAGTTCTCATCATAGATAACCTCTATGGCCATAATATCAGTATCAAATTCATACCTGTGGACCTATTCTAGCAGCGCTCCATATTACCAATGGAGGTTTGTCTAGTGCCAATGATAACCTAGGTTAAGGTGGCGATCGGTCTTTGAGAGGTTCATATTTTGGTTATTCTAGTCATTGTGGTTACTCTGAGTCAACTGGATTATCTGGTTCTGATGATGTTCATAGGACATATTATAGTTTGAAGGTCGTGTACATTATTCGTGAGAGTGACCTAGTCGTGGGGCGATTGTAGCTTCAGCTCAGAGTGTTTCCCCTATTAAGGAAGTTTTTCCCTCAGCTAGAGGTGACTTACATAGTCATAGGGGTAGTTCCTAGGGTACTCGAGGAGGTTCTCAGGTAGGTAGTGTAGGAGATCGATTAGGAACCTAGCTAAGTGGTGGGCATGGTCTGTTGTATTTAATACTTGCTAGCCATAATGTTGAGTCGATAGATATTGTTATCATAGGGATGATTCTGGTGTGCCATCAACTGGCCCTTGATTTGTTTTATCTAGGATACACTTATTCTTATATGTCTGCTTATTATGCTTTATGGTTAGAGTTATCTTGGGATTTATTATCTGTGCCATTCCATGTATCCACTCCTATGGGCGATTCTTTAGTAGTGGATAATATTTTTAGAAATATATTGTGTCTGTTAGAGATGTTGATACTCATGCTGATCTTAGTATTCTAGACATGAATATTATTAATATGATTCTGGGCATGGACTAGTTATCTCACTATCATGCGGTCATGGATTATTTTGCCAAGGCTATTACCTTAGCCATACCTGGCATACCCTAGTTGTGTGGTAGGGAATTGTTTCTATGAGCTGACAGAGATGATTTCTCATGTTCATGATAGGAGGCTTATTTTGAGGTGTTGCGATTCTTATATCACTTAAATTCATGATGTTAGTGTGGAGAGTCCACTGCTTGACACTGTTTAAGTTGTTCATGAGTTTCCTGATATTTTCCCTACTGATCTACCTAGTATACCTCCTACCATGAGATTGAGTTTGTTATTGATCTTGAGCCTGGCCAACCGACCTAATTCTATGAAACATAACCATATGGCTCTTGTTGAGCTTAAGGAGATAAATTCTTAGCTTTAGGATCTTCTTGATAAAGGTTTCATTATATCGAGTGTGTCTCTTTGGGGAGCTCCTATGTTGTTTGTGAAGAATAAATATGGCTCTATGAGTATATGTATTGACTATATGTAGCTTAATAAGGTGATCATAAATAACCGTTATCTTATGCCTCACATTGATGATTTATTTGACTGGATTTAGGGAGAAACCATGTTTTCTAAGATTAATTTGAGGTTTGGTTACCATCTATTGAGGATTTGAGCTGAGGATATCCCAAAGATAGACTTTAGGACCCAATATGGTCATTTTGAGTTCTTGGTGATGTCCTTCAGTTTAACCAATGTCCCAGCTGCATTCGTGGATTTGATAAACTAAGAATTCAGGCCTTATATGGACTCCTTCAAGATTATGTTGATGACATCCCTGTGTGTTTGAGGAATAAAAAGAAGCACGCATATTATTTGGTGATAGTGATTCAAACCTAAAGAGATTATATGCTTTTTGCAAAGTTCTCTAAGTATGAGTTTTAGCTTGAGTTAGTGACATTTCTTAGACATGTGTATTTAAGGATGGGATAATGGTAGACCTGGCAAAGACTGAGGCTATTTGCGATTAGGCCGGACCTACATCTCTGACTGAGGTGTGTAGTTTTATTGGCATGACTGGTTGTTATAGATTATTTTTTGAGGGTTTTGCTACTATTTTAGATCCTATGACTAGATTAACTCAAAAAAGGTTCTTTTCTAATGATCTGAAGAGTGTGAGTTGAGCTTTGGAGAGCTCAAGGATTTTCTCACTTTATCTTTTATCTTAGCTCTTCTTATTAAGGTTGAGGGATTCACCATGTATTGTGATGCTTCTGGTGTTGATTTGGGTCGTTTGTTGCTGTAGTAGGGTCATGTGATTTCTTATTCTTCAAGGAATCTTAAAGTTCATAAGCACATCTATCACACTCATGATTATAAGTTGGCAGCAGTAGTTTTTGCGCTTATGATTTGGAGGCATTATCTTTATGGTGTGCATTGTGAGATTTTAACTAATCATTACAGTCTTCAGTATCTTATGACCCAAAGGGAGCTTTATTCTAGGCACCTTATATGGAAGGAGTTGCTTAAGGATTATGACATTTCCATCTTATATCATCACAATAAGGTGAATATGGAAATAAACTTTTTGAGTTAGAAGATGGTGTGTATGGGTAGCTTGGCTTGTATTTTATGTCGTTGGCATGGGGTAGATTCGATCCTTAGCCTACTTGATTGTTCACCGTTATATTTCATATCCTCAAAGGATTTTTGCTAGTATTGAGGCAAGGTCCTTCCTTTTTGAGCATTTTTGGGATCACCAGTTGAGGATAAGAGACTTTACATTCTCCGTGATCAGGTGTTGAGTAGTGAATCCAAGAGGGATACCATTGATTCTTAAGGTGTTTTGAGATCTGATAGTTGCATTTCTATTTTGAGTATCGATGATTTGATTTAGTTTATTCTGCATGAGGCTTATAACTCTAGATATTCCACTTATCTAAGTAGAACTAAGATGTATAGAGATTTGAGATAACACTACTAGTGGAGTGGCAAAAATGGAAGATATGGCAAACTTTATAGCTCGTTGCCTAAGTTTTCAGCAGTGAAGGCCGAGCATTAGTGACCTGGTGGATTGATTAAGAGGTTGCCCATTCTCGAGTAGAAATAGGAGCAGACCACTATGGATTTTATTAGTGGTTTGCCTCGCACTTCCTTTTGTTTTAATTGTATTTGGGTCATTATGGATCAATTGACCAAGTTCGACCATTTTATTCCTATTCATATGTCATTCAATCTCGGGAGGTTGGCCCGTATCTATGTTCATAAGATAGTTTATTTGCATGTTGTACCTATGTCTATCATTTAGACCAGGGTTCCATGTTCACTTACTGCTTTTAGAGAACTTTTCAGAAGTAGTGGGTACTAAAGTGGATCTTAGAACAACGTTCCATCTATAGAAACATGTCCAGTCAGAGCAGGCTATTCAGGTTCTTGAGGATATGCTCCGAACATATATTATGGATTTTGGTGGTCAGTGGGCGCAACACTTAGGCTTGACAGAGTTCACATATAATAACAATTGTCATTCGAGTATTGGGATCATTTCTTTTAAGGATTTGTATTATAGGAGATGTAGTTCTCTAATTAGACGGTTTGAGACTTCCAATATTAGAATATGTTGTGCAAATTTTCTTACGGAGTTATTGAATAGATTCAGGGTAATTCAGGATAGGTTGAGAGCAGCTCAGAGTAGGCAGAAGGCCTACGCAGATAGTAGGCTACATGCTTTGACATTTGGATTTGATGATTAGGTATTCCTCCATGTATCGCCCATGAAGGGTGTGATGAAGTTTAGGAGGAAAGGCAAGCTCAAGCTCAAATATATTAGACCCTTAGAGATTCTTTGCACAGTTGGTGAGATGGCTTAAGATTTAGATTTACCTCCAGACATTGATGGTTCTATCCAATTTTTCTTATTTCTATGTGGTGATGATACATCCCTGATCCATCTCATGTGCTTAGTTGGGATTCAGTTTAGTTGGATGAGCGGTTGACCTCCATGGAGGAGCCTGTGCTTATTTTGGCTAGTGATGTCCGACAATTACTCACTCGTGAGATTCCTATAGTTAAAGTTAAGCGGAGGCACCACCCCATAAAGGAGGCTACTTGGGAGATTGAGAGCAAGATTCCAGCCTAGTAACCTTACCTGTTCAAGACTTCAGGTACATCCTAATACGTTACTTTTACGGATGAAAGTCCTTAGTAGTGGATATTGTAATGAACCTTCAAGCCATTTTTCACATTTCCTCTTATTTTTTTCCATTAGAGCTTTTTGATAGCTGCCTCAAGTCATTTATGACTTATTGGGACTAACAGCCAGTTATCAGGCAATTTGTTTGCATTTTAGAGTCAATTTCGTGTTCTGAAGTCTTCGTTAGTTCTAAATGGTCATAAGGTAAAAAATTTAGTCAAAAATCTCATATGCTAATTTTGACTATTCTAATAGCTCTAGAATGTCAATTTTAGGCTATAAGGATTCTTGGTTCGTGTCTGAAGGTACCCAGGATCATTTCAAGCTATTGGCTAGAAGGTTAAGAAAATGGAATATGGGTGTGGGACCCACTTTTCTCAAAACAACCTCTTATGGAAAGTTTACTGTACCATTATGCTCGGAGCATCGAATTTGGTGTGGTAGCATAGTCCATTTGCCTATATGGGATTCTGGATGAATTTTGAGGTGTTGGCAAAGACTTGGAAATTTCCATGTCTCAGCTGTGCTGGTGCACTCGCTAATAGTGAGCCATGGGTCACGATCGCGATACCCTTGGCAGGGCACCAAATGCCATAATTATGGTGTGATATGTCACAAAAGCAACTCACTTGGCATCCACCATATGTCGCAATCACGACAGTCAGGTCACGATAGTAACTCCCGCTTACCTTATAAGGGTAAAAATACCCCATTTTAGCCCCTTTATACCATTCTTCATCCATTCCCAAGAGACTAAAACCTTAAATATTGGGGGAAAGCTTAGGATTAACTTTTGTGGGTGATTTTGGAGCTGGGGTAACGATTGTTACGTGATTTTCCTTCAAAGTTTTGGTAAGATTCCTTCGATTTCTTGGTTGGTTTTTCGTTTTTTTCCCTAAATTTATTAAGACTTGGTGACTTGATTTTAGCAATAATGTATCTCAAATTTCACTAATTTTATAGGGTAATTACTCCTTGAGCATAAGGAAATGTTGGATTGGCCTCAAAAACGCGATTTGGATAAATGCGACCCACATAGTTATAGGTAGTCGGGACATGACCCCCAACTATCCTAATAGATAATTAAACATAAGAAAATAAAAAACAATAACTACAACTGACTTGAGTCATTGAAATAAGAAAACTCATCCCCTGCTGGCTAAATGCTATGCTCTACTGGGAATAATCCTGTCGTAAGCACTGGAATCAATAGCACATGAAAAATATAGGCAGAAGAGGTATGCTTTCAGTACTTTGGAATGTACTGAGTATGTGAGATATGTATTAGTCATGAAAAATACTTAAAACACACTTTAACACTGAGGACATAAGCCATTTTCTAAAATATGCATTTAAAACATGTATGTACGGAAGCATAGTTAAATTTCTAAATCAAGAGCTAAAACATTTTTGTAAACTAGGAAGAGGTAGAAACATGAATACTATATTTAATCTCAAGTTAAAGCTGAATATGCTGTAAAACTATACTGAGGGTCATGTATGAATTCTAGGTTTTAAATTGTGGGATGTGAACTGATGCAATGACCAAGTATAAATATCTACAGTATAGAACTGAATAACTAAATAATAGAATACAAGGTAATGTATATTTGAACTGAAACACAAGCTGAACATAAACTGAGGACTTTGGGAGCTAACAATAACTAACATACCCCAATTTGAGAAAATTGGGGTCCAACTTATAACCCAGTTGGAAAGGTGCTAGTACCTTGCCAAGGGTACCAACACTGGCTGGTGTGGATCCACTAAACTAATATACCGAAGGACATGGTTTTCCTGCCTAAACTGACGGAGGGACTCCTTTATAACCTGGGATGGAGCCATAGTTTTGGAACTTAGGGACGGCTATTAACGGTCTCTGCCTAACTGATGTATGAGCTGTCATCCCTGAGTTTACTCGGTGGTAAGTACCAACCCAAGTTAAATGACACTGAAAACTGAAGTATATGCTAAATACAATAGTATTCTTGATAATAGCCACATTTTCATAATCTGTAATGCCCAAAATATGTTAACTGGTCCACATATGAAATCTTAGGTATCGGGTGTTCATTACTCACCAGCTCCAATTAATGTAACTTAATATGATAATATTAAAAGTTGATCGTAATAGGAAATTTCATACTTTACCCCAAAACTCAATGATTTATCAATAAAAAGAGGAATTCATGATTCTAAGCATGAGAGGGTGCTACTCTCATAGTAAAACATGTATTCATGGTTTCATTTTAAAATAAACCAAAGAAATTAAGGAAAACTCATGTACCTGGATCATTTGCTTAAAATCTTAACTAATATAATGTAAAACATTCTTGGATTTGAGTATAGCATGAATGATATGATATGGGCCTGAGAAATCCTAAATAATCAGTAAAACATGCTTATGATTGAAAATTATATCATGAGGGATTGGATTTAAATTTAGAATAATAATTAGGTAAAATCCCTAGTTTATGGAAATCATAAAATTCATGAACAAAAATTATAATTTGGGAATGAGTATGAAAGGAGATCCTAATTGAACATCCACATACCTCATTACTCTTGATTCTTGAATTGAATTTTTGAGGATTTGAGCTTGGAGATGAAAACCCCCAATTTTTTGCTTTGGATAAGACAAAATCACATGTTTCTTGAGTAATTTATGTGTTGTGTTGAGAATTAGGGATTTGGAGTTTTTTGTATTTATATTCATCCTTGGAATAGCTTAAATGATGTTGTTTTAGGGTTAAAATAGTGGGAAAAGAACACAGAACCCCTTAGAAACTCCCTGGAAACAGTCCTGATGATTTAGATCACTACTCGTGAGGTTTGGCCATGATTAATGACTTGTATCGTGGTCAAAAACCAAATTTTTGCCTCTACTACCTATATGACGACTCTTTCCTGACGACCCATGATGTCTGATCACGGGTCGCTATTAGGGTCGTGGTTAATGGCAGCTCTGACAGTGCTTTAGTAATTTAGCCATAACTTCTTACTCCAACATTGGATTAAGGTGAAATAGGTGGTGTTAGAAAGATAATTCAATTATATATCTAATGGTGGCTATTGAGATAAAAATTCTTAGTAACCAAAAAGGTATGCTCGTTTGATGATGACTATAGTTATATTCTTCACAAGAGTATAACCACTAAGAGATGTTTTGACTTATCCATAAGTTAGGTGTTATTTGAGGATTTAATATATGTCTAAATAACTAATAAAACTACCAAACACGAGGTTTGATTTTTTCATGAACTTAAAGCATGGTTCAAGTATTCTCTTGGGTTTTTGGGGTGTTACAATATCACCCCCTTGGGATCACTCGTCCTCGAATGATGACTGACTTGGCTAAAAGGAAAGGGAAAGAGATGCAATCCCTGACATAGAATTCTAAGAGTTGAATATGGACATGAAGAGTGAATTTCCTACTAAAACTTGACTAGTTTGAAAGTTTAGGAACTCACTCACACTGTCCGAGTGAAATTTGAAGTTGGATAACTAACATGATACTAATTTCTGAATCTTGATATCCTTTATGGTTGGGACTGATTTGGACTAGGAGTAAGGACTCAACTGAATTCACAATTAGGATGAATTTAAATAAATCACCCCATGGAATATGCATATTCATGAAACTTTGGATATTAAGACTTGATGAAAGAAATGGAAAATTATAGAAGTTTATCTGTTTAATTGCTAAACTAAATTGTTAGCTCTACCAGCTCACCATTCTATAAGTTTATGACTCAATTGAAGTATCCATGGCACAAACAAATATTTAGAACTGTGAAGTGATAGCTAATGACATGAAGTTTTTAAGAGTCACCACAAAAGGAATATTTTTTAACTTCAACACTCCTTGTTAGAAGTTCTAAAAACATTAAGGAGAAAAATATTTTGGGCACAATCTAAGTAGGATATCTGAATAAGGAATCACAACATAGCTACAACTCTATAACATGGAATATAGGCATACAAAACATAAGCTAGGATAGAATTACTATACCTTAGGTAATGCAACTACTAATTTTTTTTCTTAGCCACACTTCTCAAATTCTCCCTCAACTACATTTTTACTCTTAACTACTGCACTTCATTTGATGCCACTAACAATTTTCACATGGGTATTAATAACTCTTACTACAAAAGTCTGATTTGAACTAAATTATGTCACCATGTTCAAGCGTAACCCAAAGTCACAACGTACTATGCATAACACCATAATAATAGTCTAAACAATAGATTCAATATCCATTGTGTTTTCAGATCTCTCATCTCAAGACTAATACTCGTTACCACTTCAAATACATAAAAATCTGTACACACTAAGGATTCATAACCAAGCATATGACATGAATTGAGTAAAATCTGTAAACTAAAATACTGAAATCATTGAATTCTGTATAATTTGGTCAAACAACAATAAGACTGAATAACTGAACTGAGATGTAAATAGACTATATCTGAGACTGTGGGAGTTATCATCTAACCGACATTCCCCAATTTGAGCTAATCGAGGTCCAACATATAACCCCAGTTGGAAGGGTGTTACACCATGCCACAGGCACTAACGCTAGCTGTGTGGATCTACTAAACTGATATAGTGTCCAAAGGACTACGAGTTTCAAGCCCTAATTGACGGGTGACCCCTGCGAGATAGTCAAGCCTAATCTGATGTGTGAATACTCATATCCTACGTTGGCTATGTAGTTATGGAGTATGGGGACTGCTACAAATGACTTTGCCTATCTGATGGAGAAGACGCCATCCCTACACTTGCTCAGTGCTAAATCCTACTCCCAACTGAAAGACACTAAAACACAAGACTGTTCTGAGTTGAACTGACTGGTATTAGACTATTCTGAAGTGCTCATAGTATATTCTGAAGACTGTTCTATAATGCACTGAGACTAGACTAAATAAATAGCTATGGATATTGGGTATTCAATACTCCCAGGACTCAAAATAATAGTAGTAGCATGACACTAAAACATTGAAGGACATAGCATGAAGGTTCTTATTAAATCAATTTCTCTTATAGGCATTTTATCAAACACTTATAGTTCATGGTTTAAAATAATCATAGAATTACAAAAGGGCTGGCATAATTGACATGAAATTATCATGGAAAACACTAAGTCATGATTTAATTCAACAAATGATAACACTAAAACATGAGAAATCGGATAACCACAATAACTTCATTAATACATGGTGCTAAATCAAAGTTCAGGGAGAGTAATTGATGAAATCATGATTTAAAATCAAATAACTTAAAAAAATCTTAACTTTATAATTAAAAATGTTACTTGGGCTCTATGGATGAAATTAATCCATGGATGAACATCTAACATACCTGGGATGATGAATTTGGAAGGTTGGATGGAGTTTTTTTGAGAAATTGCCTTGAATTTGAGGGCTAGGGTTTCTTGTTCTTGAAAAGGGGATCTTCAATCTTAAAGAAAAATTGAATAATGATGAATACTTGGGGTATTTAGGGGTTAAAATTTGTGTTTTAGGTCAATTAGGGCCATGGAAAAAGACTCAAATACCCTTAAACGAATTTAAAAATGGAAGCTGAAAACTGATCATCCCAATTTTTGGCCTTGGCGCGATGTACCACTATCACGCCAAGCCACTAGAAAAGGGATAACTAGGAACTGAGGGCATGGCGCAATGCGGAGGAATCGTGGTACCCTTTTGATTCTAAAATTCACCCTTGGCGTGACCTGCCATTATCTCGACAGGACACTGGAAAAGGATAATTGGGGTTTTGGCTGACGGCGCGATGAGATGGTTTAGCGGAGCTTCACTGGAAATTGAAAATCGTCTTTTATGCTGGCTTCGTGATGTGCTAAGGTTAAAAATGACGGAGTTAAATGACTGAAACTTAAAATCTCCATAGCTTCTTATCCAGTTATCGAATTTAGATAAATTTTATATCATTGGAAAGCTAACTAAATTTCCTCCATAATAACAGGCTCTAAACTGAAAAATAAAGAGTAAAAATTTCATATATGAAAACTCATATATTGGGACTTAGATTAAGCTAGGGAAATATGGGATTTTATAATACCTCCCCGTTGGGATCATTCGTCACTGAATGAAACTGGTTAAGCTGAGAAAACTGATAGATTGAGCTTACACACTGATATGCATGTCTGATGCATGTAATGCATGACTAAGCTGATTCATGAATGCACGACTGACATGATCATGATGTACGACTAAAATTGTGGATGATAGAGAAAATCTTAAGAAGATTTGGTACCTTATACTGAATTTGTATTCACGGAGAAGAGATGAGGGTACCTGGTCCACATATCTGCCTCTACTTCCTAAGTGGATCCCTCAATGGACTAATTCTGCCAAAAAATTTTGACTAGTGGAACTTCTTTGTTCCTTAGTCTGCGAACTTGATGATCATGAATTTTGAATGGGACTTTCTCAAAGGAAATACTGTTCTAAATATCTACACTTTCTAAGGGAACAACTACAGCTGGATCACCAATGCACTTTTTCAACAACGAGACCTAGAATACTGGGTCTACTGAGGCTAAATCTGAAGAAAACTCAAGCTCGTAAGCTACCTTTCCAAAATAACTGAGAATTCTGAAGGGACCGACATATCGGGGACTGAGTTTCCCTTTATTTCCAAATCTCTTCACTCTCTTCATGGGAGAGATTTTCAAGTACATGAAGTCACTGACCTTCAAGTCGAGATCCTTTCTTACCACATCTACATACGATTTATGTCAGCTCTAGGCAGCCTTAAGCTTTTCTCTGATCAACTGAATCTTTTCTAATGCATTAAACACTAAGTCAGGCCCTACTACTGCAGTCTCACCTACTTCAAACCAACCAATTGGAGATCTATATCTCCTACCATAGAGAGCCTCAAATGGAGCCATACATATACTGGAATAATAGCTGTTATTTTATGCGAATTCAATCAAAGGCAAATGGTCATTCCAACCTTTTAAAATCAATAACACATGCTCTCAGTATATCCTCAAGAGTCTGGATGGTACTTTCTACTTGACTGTTTGTCTGAGGGTGGAAGGCTGTACTGAGGTGGAGTTGGTACCAAGACCCTTTTGGAATGCTTTCCAGAAGTGAGAGGTAAACTAAGTACCTCAATCTGAGATGATAGATAAGGGAACACCAAGCAACCTAACCAGCTCTCTGAGATAGAGATTGGCATAGTCCTCTGCTAAATAAGAAGTATGGACTAGCAAGAAATGAGCTGATTTGGTCATCCTATCTTCGTTAACCCAAATAGAGTCATGCTGATGACGGGTATGAGGAAAACCTGTTACAAAGTCCATGTTCACTTCCTCCCATTTCCACATAGGAATACTGAACTCCTACATGGACCCACTAGGTTTCTGGTGCTCAACCTTAACTTGTTGACATGTAGAGCACTTAGCTACAAACTCTGCAATATCTCTCTTCATCCCACTCCACCAGTAGATCTCCTGTAAATTACGGTACATCTTAGTTTCCCTTACATGGATATAGTAATGCACACTATGTGCCTCTGCAAGAATTTGTTGCCGCAAATCATCTACACCAGGCACACATAATCTAACCTGACAATGCAAAACACCAACTCCCCTTTGGGAGAAAACCTCCACCTTCTGATGTTTGACTAATTTCTTTAACTTAACTAGACTAAATCTCTATCCTACTTTTTCTTTACCTCAGAAACTAGAGATGATTCTGAGCTACTCTGTACCCACACACTACCTTTTGCTGAATCGAGTAAATAAACACCTAGTCGGGCAAGCTAATAAACTTCCTGAGCTAACTTCTTCTTACAATCCTCAACATGAGCTACACTACCCATGGATAATCTACTAAGAGCATCAATCACTACATTGGTCTTGCCTGGATGATATAGAACACTTATGTCATAATCTTTCAATAACTCCAACCACCTTCTTCAATGCAGATTCAAATCTTTCTGAGAGAACACATAATGAAGGGTTTTGTGATCTGTGGACATATCTATATACACCCCATACAAGTAATGCCTCCAAATCTTTAAGGCAAACACTACAGATGCTAGCTCAAGATCATTAGTTGAATAATTTATCTCATAAGATTTAAGCTATTTGGAGGGGTATGCTATGACCTTACCTCTCTGCATGAGGACACAACCCAAACCTACTTTGGATGCATCACATTACATAATTAAACTATCTGAACCATCTGTTAAATTCAAGACTGGGGATGAGGTGAATTGAGTTTTCAACTTCTGAAAACTCTTCTCGCAAGAATCTGACCACTGAAACTTAACTTTCTTCTGATTTAATCTAGACATGGGGGATGGAATAGAAGAAAACCTATCAACAAACCAATGGTAATAGCCAGCTAAACCCAGTAAACTCCAGATATCTAATGGAGAGATGGGTCTAGGCTCACCACTTTAATTTTTTGAGGATCGATTATAATGCCATCACCAAAAATAATATGACCAAAGGAATGCTATTGATCTTAGCCAGAATTCACACTTACTAAATTTAGCAAACAACTGATGAGCTCTAATAGTTTGAAGTACTATGCTGAGATGGTCTACATGATCTCTTTCACTACTACAATAGACAAGAATGTCATCAATGAAGACTATGATGAACATATCCAAGTACTGCTTGAACACTCAGTTCATCAAGTTCATGAAGGATGGTGGGGCATTTGTAAGACCAAAGGACATGACTAGAAATTCGAAGTGACCATACCGAGTTTGAAAAGATATTTTTGGAATGTCACATTCTCTGACTCTAAGCTGATGATAACTTGATCTGAGGTCTATTTTGGAAAAGTAACTGGCACCATAAAGTTGGCTGAACAAGTCATCGATTATAGGAAGTGGATATTTATTCTTGACTGTGACCTTATTCAACTGATGGTAGTCTATGCATATCTATGAGAACTATCATTCTTATGCATGAATAGAACAGGTGAGCCCTATGAGGAGACGCTGGGTCTGATGATCCCTTATCTAAGAGATCCTTTAACTGTTCTTTTATTTCTAGAACAGGTGAGCCCTATGGGGAGACGCTGGGTCTGATGATCCCTTATCTAAGAGATCCTTTAACTGTTCTTTTATTTGTTTGAGTTCAACTGGAGCCATTCTATATGGCGGTATACATATAGGTGGATTATGTATGGGAAGGTCTATCCGAACTCGATTCCCCTTTTGGGAGGAACTCCGAGAAGATCTCCAGGAAATACATTTGAGAATTCTTTCATTACTAGGAATGACTCAATAGTAGGAGTTTCTGAGTTAGATTTTTGACTCGTACGAGATGGTAAATACACCCCTTTGATATCATCTTTCTGGCTCTAAGGTACAAAATTAATTGAACTCTAGGAGCTGTAGTACTACCCCTCTATTCAAGGGCTGGTTTATTTGGAAACTAAAACTGAACTATTCTATTTCTACAATCAACTAAGGCATAACATCAGTGGAGCCAATCCATGCCAAGAATGATGTTAAATCCATCATCTTTAACTCCACAAGATCAATTGAAGTAATTTTTTGAGAAATTGTGACTGGACAGTTCCTGTATACCTATCTGGCTACAATGGAAACGCTTACTAGGGTAGACACTAAAAAGAGCTCTGCTAGATTTTTTAGACTAACTCTTAAATTGATAGCTATGTATAGAGTTATAAAAGAAAGAGAAACTCCAGGGTTTACTAAATCATATATATGTAAGTAAAAGACCTGCAATGTACCAGTAATTACGTTAAGAGAATTTTCCTGATCTTGGCGGGACTGAAGAACGTATAATCTGTTTAGACGCTGACCACTGGTAGCACTAGAAGCGGCACCCTGCGGAGTTGGGCAGTTGAATTTAACTAACGACAGATAGGATTGGCCCTATTGGCGCACATCCCTACCTTTCTAAGTAACTACCCGACACTCCTGAATCCGATGGCCTGGCTTGCCACACCCAAAGCACACATCACTACCTGCTCTACACTCACCCTGATGGTGTCTTCCACGCTTTTGAAATAAAGGATTGGTACAAGCACTACTAATACTAACCTAAGACTTAGAGCCTAGTGACCTATCCCTATTGTTATTTCTGAATTTGGGCACTGGGGCACTGGCTGAAGAAGGTACTGGGATGAAGACTTCTAATGAAACTAAGGACGATTACCACCTTCTAACTTTGGATGATTGAAATTAAAACTAACCATCCCATCTCTCTTATTTCCAATATCTCTTTCCTTAATATTTTGCTTCTCTATCTGTTGAGCATGAACCATTAGCTTAGACAAGTCCATCTCACTAATCAGCATTGCGGTCCTACACTCTTTGACCATACTATCAAACACGCCAGACATAAACTTACTTATCTTGGACCTGTTGTCAGCCACCGCATGAGGAGCATATCTAGCTAACTGAGTGAACTTAAGAGAACACCCCCTCACGCTCATGCTGCCTTGCCTCAAATTAATAAATTCTAACACCTTGGCCTCCTTCAACTCCAATAGAAAGAATCTGTCCAAGAAAGCTGTGGCAAACTCTTCCTATTCTATAGGCTCTGCATCAACACCTCTATCAACTTTCCCCTGCTTATACCAAGTATGGGCTACATCCTGCAATTGATAGGTAGCCAACCCGACACTCTGATTAGAAGTCACCCCATGGCATCCGTTACCTTCTAAACCATATCTAAGAATTCCTGGGGATCCTCTTCAGACTTGGATTCCGTGAAAGTAGGAGGATTCCTCTGGGTAAAATCTTAAATTCTAGGTACAACAGTATTGGCCACTGGGTTGGCCAGAACACTAGCTAGCTATTCATTCTATTCTTCTATGGAGTTCGCTATAGTAGTGAACGCAACCTTGAATTCTACGTAAGAGACATGCTCATTAAGAGGATCTGCCTGGATGGGCTGAGGGGCTGGCTGAGCTCCTGTTCTTCTTTTGTTCTTCTTGGAAGGTATATTCTATAAATGGAAGGAAGAAATAGATTAGACAGGGAGTTTAAATTGAGCTCATACTCAATCGTACGACATGAATACTAAAAGAAGGGAAACTTTTCTTAAACGCCTTGTAGCCTTGTAGCATCTTGCCCATAAGTGTGGTGCGCTACACACCTATGCACAAGACTCTACTCGATGTAGTTTTCAGACTTTCTAGGATACTTTAAAACCTTAGGCTCTGATACCAAGTTTGTAACAACCTGGGACTACCCCTAGTCATTACACGATGCTTACAGTTTGGAGAGACTCTAAGCTAACCCTTGAGATGGTACCTACTGTGAGCACTGAATAATGTAATCATAAATACAAAAAAATACTGACATGCCATAAGGTTTTAAATATCTGAATTCAAACTGAAATATAACTCTAGAAAAAATGATTGTCTGAATTTGATAAAGTACTGATAAACTGAACAACTAACTATCTATAATGTCTGAAAAGCCTCTAAGACTGATTGACTGAGAGTTGATGGGAAAGCCCCCAACAAACTCTACTGACTACTAACATAAAGACATAAAATAAGATAGTCTACCCTCAGGTGATGAGAACTCACCATTGCTATTGTATTGCTGAGAATTTGAAGGACTAAGTGCAATTCAGGAACAGAGCATAAACACCTATAATATGAGACATCATAGCATTAAACAGAGGTATGCGATCAGAATTTTAAATGTACTAGTATGCTAAATGAGGTAGGCTAACATGCAAGATTTCATGAATAGGAGTAATGATCTATCTGAATACACATGTAAAGCATGGAATACTGAATAGAGAGCATGAAATATGTAGATACTAAACATGCATGAAAGTCTATAAAATACTGAAAATACATGAAAATCTCTAGACACTGAGGATGCATCACCAAGCAAATGACATGAACTGGGTAAAATCTGTAAACTGAAATACTAAAATGACAAAAATTTGTATGCTTTTGTCAAACAAGACTAAGACTGAATAACTGAACTAAGACTGTAACTGAGACTATAACTGAGACTGTGGGAGGTATCATCTAACCAATATTTCCCAATTTGAGCTAATCAGGGTCCAACCTGTAACCCCAGTTCAAAGGGTGTTAACACCGTACCACGGGTACTACCGCTGGATGTATGGATCTACTAAATTGATATAATGTCCAAAGGACTATTGGTGTCAAACCTGAACTGATAGGTGACTCCTGTGAGATAGTCAATCCTAATCTGATGGGTGACTACTCATATCCTATGCTGGCTACATAGTTCTGGAGTATAGGAACTTCTACTAATGACTCTGCCTATCTGACGGGGAAGCTGCCATCCTTACACTCGCTCGGTGCTAAATCCTACTCCCAACTAAAAGACACTAAAATACTAGACTATTCTGAGTTTAACTGACTGGTTTTTAACTATTCTGAAGTGTCAATAGTATATTCTGAAGACTGCTCTGTAATGAAGACTTTTCTGTAATGCACTGAGACTAGACTAAATAAACAGCTATGGATTTTGGGTATTCAATACCCCCAGGACTTAAAACAATAGTAGTAGCATGATACTAAAACATTGAAGGACATAGCATGAAGGCTCTTATTAAATCAATTGCTCTTGTAGGCATTTTATCAAACACTTATAGTTCATGGTTTAAATAATCATAGAATTACTAAAGGGCTGGTATAATTGACATGAAATTATCATAGAAAACACAATGTCATGATTTAATTCAATAAATAATAACTCTAAAACATGAGGAATTGAATAATTACAACAACTTCATTAAAACATGGTGTTAAATCAAAGTTCATGGAGATTAATGGATGAAATCATGATTTAAAATCAAACAAATCACGGCTCGAAAAGAACAATTGGGATCTTAGCTGACGGCGCGACACGCTATTATTCCGATAGGACACTGGAAAAGGATAATTGGGATCTTCACTGATGGCGGGATGCAGTCGTTGTTGCCACCTAATTTTTGCCCTCCACAACCCAACTTAATTTTGAGTTTCTTCAATTTTAAAATAAAATCACAACAATTATTTTATTCAAATAAATACAATTTAAAATATTTATTTGAGTTAATTTTATTATTTAAGTAATGATTATACATTTTCGTATCTATATATACGAGAGTGTATAAATTTCGTTATTTAAATGAACATTTTTTTTAATCAAAATTAGATTTTTATTGATTAAATTTGAAAATCAATCCAAATGGATAAAGTCTTGATTTTAAGTATGATTTGTTCTCAAGATATTCTATTTTGAGGAATATTTGTTTGATTTTTATCAAATCAAGAAACTTGAGGTTAATTTGTTACTTAATTAGTATCGGATTACGATTCAATTTAGCGAAATAGTTAAATATGACCTCAATTGAAATCAAATTGGCCCCAATTGTAATGCAATTGACCAATGGATATTCAATTTGGTTAAAAATTTAAATAAGTCGCTTAAATTATAATTCAATCTTAATCTCCAAAAATTACCATTTCCTAATTGGGATTATTTTAATCCAATTAAATTTAATTAGAGTTATTTTTAATCTAATTACAGTTATTATAATCTAATTAATTTTAATTAAGGTTATTTAATAACCACAATTAGATTTAATTGGGGTTATTAAATAACCCCTAAATCAAACACAATTTTGGCCTAGCAGCTTCATAAGACCCAACCCGCTAGAGCCCCAAAATCGCCACCCCAATTACACTAACATTAAAACCACATCCAGCGACCCATTTCTAAATTTCATCCCAAATTGATCCATACCCAAACCAACCCAATAGGCCGAATTAACCAATACTCGACCCACCTTTTGTTTCCTTCTTCAATCTAGCACACACATATATCAACAATGAAAAAAAATAGTAGCAAATAATGAACAACAACGACAGTGATGAAACGGGTCAGCCAGCACCGACTCGACCCCAAACCCAGCTCCATCCATAACAGAGAGACCTAACCCAGCGCTATGCGCATGAGTCTCACATAGGTTCATTCGAAGAGGGCTTAAGAATGTTCTAGAAACATGCCTAGGTGTCTCATCCAATGTTTATATCACTAGAATTTTGGATTAAAGGGTACAAATTCGTACCTTTGTGGAGAAATTTCATTGGCTTTGGGTGATTTTTCATTTTTTTTCATTTCCTTTTTGTTGAAACCAATTTGAAATTTGTCAAAGAATCCAAAATTGGTACAATGTTGAGCAAATTATGTTACCATTCCAAAAAATCCAAAAATACCCTTTGAAAATTTTCCCCAAATTATCGTTGAATTTTTTTCCCCACATCGATAGAAGTGAGTTCATCCCCCAAAATTTATTTTCTATATAAAGCTCCTTTGAGAGAAAAAAGAAGGGGGGCCTTGAAGGTTGAAAAACCAGATCAAGCAAAAAATTTTATTCTTAGTTATAAAATATTTTGCGAAAGATCGTAGGAATAGCGGTAAAGATCTTCGGAGGCAATCAAAATCCCGATGATAGCTCATTGTCCTATTTTGATGTCCCAAATGAGGAAAATATTTTTCCATTTTAACTTTCGTTATGATTTTCTTTTCCTTCCTCATTCCTTTTTATAATAGTCATAGCAGTTTTTGATTAAGTATGTTTTTGCTGGGGGTAGCTGTAGAGGTCCTGTGATGGCCATAGGATGTGTTTAGTTTTTGTTACGTTATCACAGTGTTTACTCCATTTTCAAGTTCGTTCAATTCTGATTTTGCTATTTCAAACTTCCTATCGCATATTGATCTCACTGATTGGCTGTTGATCCCCTTTTAGCATATATCACCAATATTCTGTATTTTGTTTTTGTTATAAAGGTCAGATTTGTGCTTCATCCAAGAATTTTTGACTTCATCAATTTATTGTTTTAGCTTGAATTGTTACCTATCCTGATTTAACTAAGGGTTTTAGATCATGTCATTCATTATTAAGTTATATTTTTTTTTTTCTATAATACATTTTCTAGTTCGCATGTTTAGTTATAGACTCACTATTTTTGTTTTTAAATGTTGTTCGGCATAATTTGATTGAAATTTTAAGTCATTAGGCCATTTTCAAATTATCTCCTTCCAGTAATGTGCTTCTTGATTTACTATTTTAGTACAGATTCTCTCTTTAAGTCTGATGATATTCTATCATGCTTTGTTAAGCTTCAAACTACGGGTCTTGATTAGCGATCTACTAGGAAAATTTTTGTAGAGCGAATCTCTGTCTCCATTTTGGATAGTTAAATTGATCCGTCAAATGCCTTGCATTTCTTTCGTCTGTGGTAACATGAGAAATATCATATAGTTTTGGTGTTGATTGTTTTATTTGAAGTGCACGACTTCATTTCGATTTTAGTGTTGAGAAAAGTTGATAGCTTCTTAGTTCAACTGAGACCTTCCTTGATGGCGTTGATCCCAGTATAATATAAGAGAAAAGAGGTGGAACAAATCTGCTTTGGTTCATCTGTAACATAAATTTATTTATTCATTTTTTTAGAAATTATCTTCAAGTAAGACGTGGTTACTAACATAGTGTAAGTTGTTTGTGAATATGTTTCTGTGGTGGTTTTTTTTAGAATAAGAAATTTACTCCTCATCAGTTCTGTGTTTTGGTGGAATATTTTGATGGCCTATTAATAAAATTTTCTCATTTTTTGTATATTCCTTTCATTGGTAAGAACTTAAAGATATTTGTTTGTCACAGATGGAACCGATTGAGACTTATTATTAATGTAAGGTCCTCCAACATGTTACAGCATTTCTATACTATAGTAAATAAAAGTAATATCCTATCTCGCACTCTCTTTTAATGACCATCACATCAGATTAGAAAGAGTCATACCCTTTTTACTAGAATTCTTCCATTCATATACATGCTTCCATGCCAAAGTTGCTAGGGTGTGATATGTCGTACTCTCTATGATCCGTATATTAAAATTTCAAAACCAGTTAGACACATTTACATGTTATAAGTTCATTAATCTTGTAGCTAAGTTTTCTTTTGTTCATGAGTATCGAAGTAGTGATTTTGGAAAGCTTTGAATTTTTCTTAACTTTCTTTGTTATTAAAATAATTCATTTTTATGAATGCATATTAATTCACATGTCTTTTATTTGCATGAACCCGCTTTCGAGTACAAGCTGACTCATTTCCGTAGTTACATTATCGAAGTGAGCCATTGGGGCTTCTCCCTCCTGAGTGGATGCCAAATATAATCTCATAATACAAATGCAAGGAGTTGAAAGTAGAAGAAATGGGTTAAGGTCCATCTTTGAAGAGGACAAAAGACTTGAAAGTCTCGTTTTTCGTTTATTTGTTTATGTAGTCATTTATTGTTGTCTTTATTTATTTCTTTTCATTATTCATTCATTATGGGCCTCGAAGTTGTGGAGAAAATTTTAGACCAATGAACCTAAAAAATAGTCTAGGATAGTTTATGAGCCAGGGCCCAACGTTTAGATTAGGACTGGTGCAAGTTAAAGACCAATTAGATTTCGGCCCAATGGCCTATGTCTTTTACTTTCTCTTTTCTTTCCCTTTTTATATGTTATTTGTTGTTTTTTCTTAGACTTAGTTGAAATCCTCCGCTAAGTCATCAAACCGATTTTGCACAAATCTTGAAAACATAGTTTTACCTTAATCAATTTCTTTTGAAAAAAATAAACTTTTTCCTTTTTATAAGTTGGTCAAACGACGTTTTTAAATAGTCCAGATAACCGCAACTTAGCGGACATTTTAGGTGCCTTAAACCTTCCTAAAACGTTAATATGACCGCTTACTCAGAATGTTTAAATTTTAAATGATTTTTCTATTTAGATCGTTTAAAGTAATTTATAAAGGTTTCCTTATTCCTTTTCAAAAATTAAGTGGCGACTCTTCAAAAGTAAAAATTTTTGCAAAGTAGAAATGGCGACTTCGTTGGAGATATTTAACTAGGTTCTAACCAAATATTTGATTTCGTCTTTTCATTAACTATTTATGTGTTTATATGTTTCGACTTCGTGGTATTTAATTATTGTAACTCATAGCATATTCCTGCATTTATTTATAAACTATTTTGGGATTTCATGGATGTTCCGGCCCCTGTTGTTCAAATCTAAATAATGTGTTAGAAATACGACGGTTTATTAGCACTTGAGTCGTCTGATGGCTGTTAGTATTTCCAAACCCAAGTGGTTCGCTTGGAAACCTGATTCAAACCCACTCTAGACACCTAGGATAGAGCAAAACCAAAACCTTATTTTAGGTATGAGCCTAGGACTACCCAAAATCCAAAGGGGTATTGGGCCTATTAGAAAACTTGCCCTGCGTCTATTGACCCTGAGTCAATTACAGACAAATCATATTTATGTGTTGAAGAAATATATTTTTATTTAATCTAATCCATCATCCTTTTGGGGGTCGGGAGAAAGTTTACTTTTTTTTACTTTAGTGTAAAGATGCCTCAATTGTACACCAATCGAGGAAGAATTGAAGCAAGTCAAGCAAGAAATTGATCGATTTGGGCAGTTGCATATAAGGCACATCGCTTGATCATTAACAGATGTCGCCAATTACAAGAAGTGGACAAGTCTAAGAAGGCAAAGGAAAATAAAAGATCATCCAGTAGCTAGTTTTTTTATTCCCCTGCATGGGAACTTATGTTCTTTCATGTTATTTACCTTTCCCCTAACGATTGTATCCCTCTTTTGTTATCTTTTGTAGGCATTTATGCTTTTTTTTTTCATATCTATGAAATTAGGGGATAATGTATTGGATTTAAAAAAGGCATATATTTTCTTCAAAATCTGTTAGGCTCGAACCCTTGGCTCAAAAAGGGTCACCCCAGTTAGGATATGCTCTATTATAATGTTTATGTGATATAACTGCTTTATATGTTTATGTGTGTTTGTTTGAATCAAAGACAATTTTATCCACTATGCTCATGATGATCAATTTGACTATGACACAAACAACTTTACGTGCTTATTTCTTGTCAAATATCTTGCCTTACTTATTAGATATGGGAACTAACACATCAGCCTTTGAGTAATTTTACTTTTCAGATAATAGAAAACTACTACGTGTTGAAATAAGTTGGAAGAACATCCTTACTTCACCCGTTCAAAAGTGCATAAAATCCCATCCTCTGACCATCATTCAAAAATGACTGAAAAGGACGAAGAAAATGCATTGACTATTAGTAACAGTGTAATAGCGGAATAGAGCGAGATGATAGCTGAACTTGCAAGAAAATTGGAAATGCTTCAGGAGGAGATGAATCGTACTTGAGATTTGGCTAACCTAGCCATCATAGTCAATGCTCCTACTCCAGGAGGACACAGGACTCCACTTCAGACCTCTCCCCTCAGTACGCCTATTCTTGGGGACTATCCAAATAACATATCCTCCCTCTCTACTTCTCAACTGGTCCAAAACACCAATCGAGTAAATAACCCAGATGCTTACCCTCTACAAAATCCATCCCTAACCCCACAAATCCATCTCTAAATCCATCGAATTCATTCCAAAACTTGCTTTAAAACCCACAAAACCCATTTCCAAATCCATAAAATTCGCTCCTAAATCTACAAAATCCATCCCTAAATCTACCAAATCCACCAAATCTATCTCTCAACCCACAAAATTCATTTCCAAATACGAAAAATCCTTCTCAAATACCACCAAACTGCTCTTAAATTCCACAAAACTTTTCCAATTTCTAAAATGTCCTCCCCACCTACCAACCAACCTTATTTCATCTTCAAAATCAAACTACTCTTCCAAATCCTCCTTATGTCATCATATCCCTTAACGTCTATAATTCTCTTCCTAATACCAAAATAGATCATTATAAGGAGAAGAAGAAAGAGTGGAGGACCGATCATGAAATAAAGTTATTGGATCTAAATGAAGAGATTATAAAGATCAAGGAATCTCATAGAACGGGGGACAATGATGGCCTAGGTTATGATAATCTATGTGTTTACCCTGTGATAACGCTCAATCTACAGCTCTCGTGGGAGTGTAAAGCGGTCGTTAGCAAATATAGAACCCAACCTGGGTTGGGTATCGATCCCACAGAGAATAGCTTGGCCAACAAGCAAGAGAAATTACTAGACTTTTAGTGCAAGTCTCGTAGGAAAGGGGGGATTGTAGTATGTAACCAAAACAAGAATGTAAGAACTGAAAATAGCAAAATAAAGAGAGATTGTCACGTGTGTTGTAAACAATGAGAATTGAGGCGTTGGGGTTATGTCCACCTTCTGAGGTATACGTCTCTATTGGCTATGAGTGTGTAGAGTCTTGACATGTAATTGCTTATAGAGAATTGTAGTCGATGGTAAATCCAAGCGTCTCTCGACCTAAACAAGGACTATTTCACTTTAACTCTCTCGAGCTTAAAGCGTGACTAACGGTACGAATTCTCCAAGAAGTTAGTCCAGGTACGGCACTAGCTTTTTAATAGGAAAGGGTGTCCTACTACCTTGACATTATCTCTTTTCCAGACAAATAACTTTTCTCTCGAACAAGTCAGATGTTAGACTGGCGTTGGTCTATGCGTCTTCTTTTCTAGACAAATAACCTTTCTCTCGAACAGGTTAGATGTTAGAATGGCGTGTTCTTGTGTTTGAACCGCAAAGAATGTAGATTTAAGATGAAGAGAATAATGATATAAGCAATATACTTGTCTTGAACTCACAAACTCATAGCTATAGATAGTAACTCATTCGGCTTCCATAACCCCAACTAAGAGATTTAGTTACCCATGAATGCGAAGGATATCACGTTTTGCATGGTGGATGGCGTGAATAGTAGGTGTTTGGCGTGTGGTTTTAGTGATTCCGTAGCAAGTAACGATTCTCTTGTTGTGGAATTTAAGAGTAGAAGAATGAAGAATTGAGAATGGGTTGTAGGAAGATGTCTTAATTGTAAGGAGATGAATGAATTGTCAGAATGTCTCCTCTCCTTTTTTTTAAAATCTCTAACATGATAGGGTATTTATAATACTCCTATCCTACTCCTACTAAACTAATAAAATAAATAACCAAATCCTAATATACTAATGAAATCCTTGACCCAATTGTACTAGGGTAAGGTTACAAAATTATAATCCAAATAGAATGATGAAACACATAACCTAATTGCACTAGGTTAATGTATTATGGCAAAAATCCAGCTTTGTGTCTGTAAGTCCCAAAGTCTTCAGAAATGCTGTTTTAGCCCGGGACAGATTTTCCATGCAGCAGATTTAGTCCTTTATGCGTCCAGCTCCTTTCCATCTCGTTTGTGAGCTTTCTTTTGCGTCAAGTAAGCCATAAATTGCTGTATTTTGCATCATTTATACCTGAAACTTTCCTAATCACATTTGTTAGCTCATTTACAGGAAAAAGGACTAAAAGTGTACGAAATAGATAATTAGTTCTCGAAACTAGGCTAAAATATGGGCAAAATATATTGATATAGGCGCGTAATTTCGCCTATCATCACCCTGGAGTAGATCTACCAAAAGGATATAAGGTCCCTAAATTTGAGGTGTTCGACGGTACTAGAAATCTAATGGATCATCTAAGAAGGTATTGTGATCAAATGGCAGGGGTAGGAAAAAATGAGGCATTATTGATGCGCTTATTCAACCGAAGCTTAAGCAGCGAAGCTTTAGACTGGTTCACATCTCAAAAAATGGACTAGATGAATGGCATTGGCTAAGGGTTTCGCTGATAGGTTTGTGTTTAACATTGAAATAGTCCCTGACCGATACTCTTTAGACCGGATTAAGAAGAAAAATGATGAGTGCTTTCGAGACTATGACTTTCGTTGGAGAAGAAAAGCTGCCAAGCTACAACCTCCCATGTCTAAGGAAGAAATGGTATCGATTTTCTCTCACATATAGGAGGGACAAATTTATACTAGGATGGTATCCGTGTTTCCAGAAACTTTCGTAGATTTGGTAAAGATTGGGGAATCATTATAGGAAGGCATCTAAACAGGAAAAATTGCCAAAACCCCAACATTGTCTGAATCTTCTGTATTTTCAAAGAAGAAAAGAGAGGACATGACTGCGATCTCTACTACTTATGTTGAGGAATTAAAGAAGAAATTCAAGCCTAGGAATATTCTTTCCTCACCACCATTACCAAGTTTTTAGCTTGTATTCTACGCCTAACCCTAATATCAAGTCCCACTTCTAAATATTTTACCCCAGTGCCAAGTTCTGCAGCCAAATTATTAGTCGTATACTCAAGCTACTCTTACTAACAACCAAACAAGCATCCAAGCACTTCCAAACTATCATCAAGTACCTCCTCTTTCTAATCAAAGTCAGTATAAACCCCTACGTATAAACCTCAAAAAGAAGCCTCCTAGAAAATTTACTCCATTAGCTGAAAGTCGTACCGAGCTCTTTGGAAGATTGATGAAAGCTGGTTATTTATAGCCTATTCCACCAAAGCTTACCATTCTCAATTCCCAAATCATTTAGGACGATCAAGTGTGTGCTTATCATTTAGGAGCGTTGGGCATATTACTGAAAATTGCATCAATCTAAAACATAAGATCTAAGACTTGATTGATCAGAAGATCATCACTCTTTAGGCACCGACACCAAATATCAATAGTAATCCATTGCTTAATAATGAGGGAGACATTGTTAGAATGATCAAAATAGCAGGAAAATGGGTATCGAGCAAGATTATTACTAAAGTGGATTCACAGAATTCCAAAAAGACAGAAGGAGCGGAAAAAATAGAAAAAGTCATAGCTACCTTGAGTGTCTTGAGTAAGAATTTGAAGGAACTATTAACCCCATTACTGTACCAGAAAAAGCATGTAAGCGTGGGAGAGAGTACTAGCCAAGAAAGGAAAATGAGATTAAAGATAAGTCAAAGATGAGTCTATCCAAACCATCGCTATTCATACACAATTATTTTTTGTGCTTGAGATATCAAATGATGACGGTCTTGGGGATGAGATAGGAAATTTGTTTGAGGGATAAAATGCTGTAAGAGAAGTTTCCCAAAGTCGGATGGGTTGAGGAAGGATGCACTAGGAGAGGCTTTGCAAAACTGGACCTCCACTCCGCTCATAATCCATCGCCTGTCGTGGTATATGAAAAAGCAATTACTAGTAGTTTTAAAAATCAGTGATGATCCAGAAGAGGCCCCCGTGGTCCACCCTTTTATGTCTCAAATTTTTGTTTCATGTTTTATAGCTTTCAAAAAGGCATGGGCCCACACTTACGTGGGTCATGAGCCATAGTTTCTATTTATTTTCCAAAAAAGGTTTCCCTTTATTTAAGAAGTTATTTTGAAATATGATTATATTATTATCTTTTATCTAACATGGTTTATTTTGGGAAACAATAATTTTAAAAACCTACCAATGTCATGTCATGTCAAGGGTTAGACGAGCCAAGCAAAGTGAATGATGATAAACAAAAAAAGGTGATGAGGAGTAGTTAGTAGAAGATATAGAGGAATTTGAAAACCGAAAGAAGCCCAACTAGGAGGAGCCCTAATCAAACCATAGATGGATGGTCAAAAGTGGGCCAAACCAATCTATTCAGATGCGGTAAAGAGATACTGTGTCTGAAAGATATTTTAGTTCCCTTGGCTTACTTGTAATCGCCTTTAAGATAGTATCTGTTGTATGATGTGCAATTACCTAGAATCCATTTCCTTTTATGTACAAACTATATTTCATCTAAATTCCCAAGAAAAGGATACATAGGCGGCCTATGCCAGCTTCGGTCAACCCCTTAGGAAAATTTATCCTTTCCTTTTATGTACAAACTACGTTTGACCTGATTCTCAAGAAAAGGATATGTAGGCGGCCTACGTCGGTTTTGGTAAACCCCTTAGGAAAATTTATCCTTTTTTTTAATCTTGATTTACATTTGACCCAATTCCTACTTCACGGGATACGTAGGTGCCCCAACGGCTCGGTCATATAACCTCAGGAAATGGAAACTGGGGTAGAATTTTTCAGAAGGAATCTCGAAAATTCATAAGAGGAAGATCATCTTCCAAAAACAAAGAGAACAAAGACTAACAAAGACTTTGGATCCTCACGAGATGATATCATCTCAAACAACTTTAAGCTGGGGCAAAAATATTTTGGAGGTCCTCAAAATTTCCACTAATATATTGGAATATATTTCAAATTCCCTAGCACTAGAGGTCAATATCAAGCATTAGAAGTCACCATCGGCGCCAAAGTCTAGTTATAATAAATCTTTGGCTATCACAAAACTTTTGATTGAAAGCCTCAACGATGATGAATCCCTAGAACTCTTCCATCAAATGTCAGAATATAGTGAGAACCAAGGGAAAGATGTTTGTCGGGCTTGTACATGACATGACTGGTAGAGATTTTCCAAAGCTTTTACAAGAATTTTTTGAAACTAGTACTACTTTCAAAAATCTATACCAATCTTTTTATTTAGTGATTGTCTAGCCATCTATTGGTACGAGGAGTCAGAGTGGAGGTCCCAACATGATGGAACTCCCAAAAGATGGCGAGGAGCAAATCGAGGATCGAAGGATGCCACCACGGAGTAGTTTCATTCAAAACTAACTATTTTTCTGTAGATGAAGGGATCAATACACAAGGATGAAAATCTTTTTCAGAAAACCCCAAGAGAATTGCGAGCCATACCAAAGCATATAATGCTCAAGAATGGTATTTTTGAGTAGCCCCGAAGATGAGTTTAATACCCATTTATTAAGGTTCTTTTGAATTATCTATCTCATTTCTTGAGACCATGAAGGATAAAGAAAGGTGTATTCAAGGAAGTCGACACAATAAATACAACAATCAAAGGATTACTCATAGGAGGAAGAGCCGAAAGTCATCCTCAAAATTCACCTTGAAGCAAAGCAAACGGTATTTGAGTAGTCCCCAAACAAGGGTTTTGCGCCATTTACTTGCATTCGGTGGATCTGCCATTTAATTATTTCTTCAAAAAAAGAAGATTAATAGCAGAATAAGTCATTCAAATCATGATGCTCAGTATTTATCATTAAACTATCATAAATCTTGACTGTGGTTGCCAATGAGAGCGACATTGTATCTGCTAATTGTTTTTCTTGAGTACAAGTACATGTAGAAAGCAAGACGCAGACAAACGAATTTAGGTGAAGCTGTTTTCAAATCACCAAAAAAAATCCTCGCATATTACTACCAAGAGTTCTATTTCATATCATTGCCAAGAGGGCCATTTCATATCATTGCCATGATTGCCATTCATATCATCGCTGAGACGGCTGTTTCATATCATTGTAAAGAGGACCATTCATATCATCACCTAGAGGGCCATTTCATATCATTGCCAAGAGGGCCATTCATATCATCGCCGAGAGAGCCATTTAATATCATTGCCAACAAGGCTATTCATATCATCACTGAGAGGGTCATTTTATGTCATTTCCGAGAGGGCCATTTCATATCCTCGCCAAGAGGGCCATCTAATATTTGTTGAAATGTGAGACATAAACACTGGTGTCAAGGATATCATCAGTATTTCATATCTATTGACATACAAGACATAAACGCTGGCATCGAAGATATCATCAGTATTTCATATCTATTGACACATAAGACATAAATGCTGGCATCGAGGATATCATATGCATTTAATATCTATTGACACGTGAGACATAAATGTTGGTGTTAAGGATATCATCGAAATTTCATATCTATTGACATGCAAGACATAAACACTGGCATCGAAGATATAATTTGCATTTCATATCTGTTGATATGCAAGACATAAATATTAGCGTCGAGGATATCATCTGTATTTAATATTTGTTAACACGTGAGACATAAATGCTGTCATTGAGGATATCATCTGCATTCAATATTTTTTGACACATGAGACATAAATGCTGGCATCAAGTATATCATCAACATTTAACTATGTTGACACGCGAGACACAAGCGATGGCATCGAGGATTTCTTATCATTTTATGAATCAACATTTGAATGCATCAAAAGCATATGATTTGAAGGGGCACCTTTAAGTCGTTATCCAAAGATGGGTGATATATCAGATTTCCTAGAAATTGATAATTTGAGGGTCATCTATAAGTCATATTATTTGAAATATGATAGCATGCAAGATTACCTATGAATTGATAGCTCATAGTTCATCCGTAAGCCAAAACAACATCCTAACCGGATAGTGTGCAAGGTCACCTAAAAATAAATAATTTGAAAGTCATTCATAAGTCGCAACTAAATCCTTACCGGAGAATATGGAAGATTATCAAATTAATAATGTTCAAGGGTTATCTATAAGCCGCGCCATATCCAAGATCAATTATGTGTAGGATTACCCAAAGACTAGAAATTTGAGACATATTTGTAAGTCTTATTGTATCCAAGGTCGGATGATGTACAGGAATTCCAGAGAGATAACGGTTGGAGGGATATCTACAAGTTATCTTTTATCCAAGGTCGGATAATGTGCAGGATCACCTAAAGGTATGTAATTCAAAGGATATCTATAAGTCGCCTCATATCAAACATCAAATAATGCACGAGATTATTAAAATATTGACAATTTAAAGAAAATATATAAGTCGAATCAATACAAAAGATGTGAAAGACTTACCCGATGTCATATGCAAAGAATCATTGGCAATAATCGAAGAGGTTACCAAACAACAAGCATTATAGGTGACCAAAGAGGTTGCTGCATCGGCATAACATTACACGATTATAGGGACCGTTCTACATAAAGTATTGTCATTGTCTAAAAGGGTCCACCCCACTTTGAAAAAATATTCAACCGATAAATGAGATAATTATGCAACAACCAAGAGGGTTGTTTTTTCTGTCATTGCAAGTTATTTCCTTATAAACAAGCCCATGAAAGGATGACTTCTCTTTTTAGGCAACAACTCATGCGGATATATGGTAAAAAATTACATACCTCTTTCGAGAATTATGTTTAGCACTAACACCTTTTCTTTGAAACATTGTTGAGAGAAACAGAGAGGATAAAAATATCAAATTAGAACCATAGGTATGGACGACTCCTGATAGGACGAAGCACATAGTCTAGAGAGGGACGTCAAACTCTCTGGATGTGAGATAAAGAATGATCACCACCACCATCAAACCACATCCTTGTTAGAAGGCATATGGGTACTTCGAGATATTTTGGTTTCAGCTTCACCCTTGAGATATTTCTAAACTCATGCTAAGGGTAACCTTCTCTTTCAAATTTGAGTGATAGGATACCTAGAGTTTTTGGAAATTATGTCTAGGTAAGTTCTTGCCTATGAATGTGAAGGATCCCACATTCATGGTCAAGAAATTACAAGTCTCTTTTCTATAATTTGATCAACTCGTTACTCATCCTGAGTCAAAGATCGTCTGAAATAAAAGACTGTCTTTTCAACTGATTGAGTCGAACTACAGGCAGTCTGATTCTCTGAGTCTAAGGGATATGTAGGTTGATCTCTATGTAGAAAAATTGGCTGCATGCCAACCTCCCCCGGAATCCCTTTATTCTCCATCTTTATGGTTTCATCAAAAACTCCAAAAATCGAGATAACTGGTGATTTTTTTTTAAATCATGCTTTGAATCAAGCTTTATGAACTACAAGTGGCCTGAATTCTTATGTAACCTGAGATATGTAGGAAACCTGATACCGAGGTCCGACCATAACTCTATGGAACTCATGCGAAAACCAATCTCTTTCAGAAATAAATTTATGGTCGGACAAAAATTAGGAACGTCAACCTCCCTTTGCCCAGGGTTACTTGCATCCAACCTACCCAAAGGGAGTGGGCAGTTGTTGACACCTAATTTTTGCCCTCCACAACCCAACTTAATTTCGAGTTTCTTCAATTTTAAAATAAAATCACAATAATTATTTTATTCAAATAAATGTAATTAAAATATTTATTTGAGTTAATTTTATCATTTAAGTAATGATTATGCATTTTTGTATCTATATATACCAGAGTGAATAAATTTCGTTATTTAAATGAATATTTTTATCAAAATTAGACTTTTATTGATTAAACTTAAAAATCAATCCAAATGGATAAAGTCTTGATGTTAAGTACGATTTGTTCTCAAAATATTCTATTTGGAGGAATATTTGTTTGATTTTTGTCAAATCAAGAAACTCGAGATTAATTTGTTACTTAATTCATGTCGGACTGCGATTTCATTTAGCGAGCTAATTAAATATGACCTCAATTGAAATCAAATTGGCCCCAATTCTAATGCAATTGACCAATGGATATTTAATTTGGTTAAAAATTTAAATAAGTCGCTTAAATTATAATTCAATCTTAATCCCCAAAAATTATCATTTCATAATATCGATTATTTTAATCCAATTAAATTTAATAGAGTTATTTTTAATCCAATTACGATTATTAAAATCTAATTAAATTTAATTAGGGTTATTTAATAGCCCAGTTAGATTTTATTGGGGTTATTAAGTAACTCCCAATAAACCCCAATTTCGTCCCAACAGCTTCACAAGACCTAACCTGCCAGGACCTAAAATCCTCTGCTCAATTACACTAACATAAAAACCGCATCATTTGCCCATTCCTACATTTTATCCCAAATTAACCCATACCCAAACCAGCCTAATCAGCCCAATTAACAAATACCCAGCCCACCTTTTGTTTCCTTTTTTAATCACAACATACACGTACATCAATAACGAACAACGATAATAGCAAATAATGAACAACAACAAAAGTGATGAAATGGGTTAGCCAGCGCCGACCCGACCCCAAACCCAGCTCCATCTGTAATGGCGAGACCAAACCCAACGCTGTGAGCACGCGTCTTACATGGGTTCATATGAAGAGGGCTCAAAAACATTCTATAAACATGCCTAGGAGTCTTATCCAACATTTATATCCCTAAAATTTTGGATTAAAGGGTACGAATTCGTACCTTTGTGGAGAAATTTCATTGGCTTCGGGTGGTTTTTGATTTTTTCATTTTTTATTAGTTGAAACCAATTTGAAATTCTTTAAAGAATCCAAAATTGGTACAAGGTTAAGCAAATTCTATTACCATTCCAAAAAATTCAAAAGTACCTTTTGAAAGTTTTCCCCAAATTACCCTTGAATTTGTTTTTCCCACATCGACAGAAGCGAGTTCATCCCCCAAAATTTATTTTCTATATAAATCTCCTTTGAGAGCAAAAATTATAGGGGGCCTTGAAGGTTGAAAAACCAGATCAAGAAAAACGTTTTATTTTTAGTTAAAAAATATTTTGGAAAAGATAGTCGGAATAGCGGCGAAGCTCTTCGGTAGTGATCGAAATCTCGAAGATAGCTCATTGTCCTATTTTGCTGTGCCAAAAGAGTTAAACATTTTTTCTATTTTAACTTCCATTATGGTTTTGTTTTCCTTCCTTATCCCTTTCTTTATAATAGTCGTAGTAGTTTTTGATTAAGTATGCTGTTTGCTAGGAGTAGCTGTGGATGTCTTATGATGGCCATAGGATGTGTTTAGCTGTTGTTACATTATCGCAATGTTTGCTCTATTGTCAAGTTTGCACAATTTTGATTTTGCTATTTCAAACTTCCTGTCGCATATTGATCTCACTGATTAGCTGTTGATCCCCCCTTTAGCACATATCGCTAACATTCTATGTTTTGTATTTGTTATAAAGCTCAGATTTTTTCTTCATCAATGAATTTTTAACTTCATTGATTTGTTGTTTTAGCTTGAATTGTTACCTGTCCTGATTTAACTGAGTTTTTTAGGTTATGTCATTCATTATTAAGTTACCTTTTTTTTGTAAAACGTTTTTTTGTTCATATGTTTAGTTATAGACTCACTATTTTTGTTTTGAAATGTTGTTCGACATAATTTGATTGAAGTTTAAGTCATTAGGTCATTTTCAAGTTATCTCCTTCCTGTAATGTGTTTCTTGATTTACTATTTTAGTATAGATGCTCTCTTTGAGTCTGATGATATTCTGTCGTGCTTTGTTAAATTTCAAACTACGGGTCTTAATTAGCGATCTACTAGGAAAATTTTTATAGAGTAAATCTCTGTCTCTATTTTGGATAGTTAAATTGATCCGTCAAACGCCATTTCTTTCATCTGTGGTAGCATGAGAAATATCATATAGTCTTGGTGTTGATTGTTTATTTGAAGTGCACAACTTGATTTTGATTTTACTGTTGGGAAAAGTTGATAGCTTCTTAGTTCAAGTGAGACCTTCCTTTCTTTAATTGATTGGATGGCTCTGAACCCTGTATAATATAAGAGAAAAGAGGTGGAACAAATCTACTTTGGTTTATCTATAACGGAAATTTATTTATTTATTTTCAATTGAAATTATCTTCAAGTGAGATGTGGTTACCAACATAGTGTAAGTTGTTTGTGAATATGTTTTTGTGGTGGTTTTTCTTAGAATTAGAAATTTACTCCTCATCAGTTCTGTGTTTTGGTGGTATATTTTGATGGCCTATTGATAAAATTTTCTCATTTTCTGTATATTCCTTTCATTGGTAAGCACTTAAAGACATCTGTTTGTCACAGAGGGAACCGATTGAGATTTATTATTAATTTAAGGTCCTCCAATATGTTGCATCATTTCTATACTGTAGTAAATAAAAGAAATATCCTATCTCACACTCTCTTTTAATGACCATCACATCAGATTAGAAAGTATCATACCTCTTTTACTAGAATTCTTTCATTCATATGCATACTTTCATACCAAATTTGCTAGGGTGTGATATGTCATACTCTCTGTGATCCCTATATTAAATGTTCAGAACCAATTAGACACAGTTACATGTTATAAGTTCATTAATCTTGTAGCTATGTTTTCTTTTATGCTTGAGTATCGAAGTAGTAACTTTGGAAAGCTTTGAATTTTTCTTTTCTTTGTTATTAAAATAATTTATTTTTATGAATACATATTAGTTCATCTGTCTTTTTTTTGCATGAACCCGCCTTTGAGTCCAAGTGGACTCTTTTCCGTAGTTGCATTATCGACGTGAGCTATTTGGGCTCCTCCCTACCGAGTCGATCCCGTAGATAATCTCATAATACAAATGTAATGAGTCGAAAGAAGAAGAAATGGGTTAAAGTCCATCTTTGAATCGGACAAGAGACTTAAAAGTCCCATTTTTCATTTATTTATTTATTTAGTCCTTTATTGTTGTCTTTATTTATTTCTTTTCATTACATTAATTATGAGCCTCGAAGCCAAAGTTGTAAATTCAATATAGGTGGAGTAGATTTTAAGCCAACGAGCTTGAAAAATAGTTTAGGACAGGTTACGAGCCAGGGCCCAACATTTAGATTAGGACAGGTGCAAGAAGGCCAAAAGCCCAATTAGATTTGGGCCCAATGGCCTAAGTCTTTTACTTTCTCCTCCCTTTCCCTTTTTATGTGTTATTTGTTGTTTTCTCTTGGACTTAGTTGAAATCCCCCGGTAAGTCGTCAAAATCGATTTTGTACAAATCTTGAAAATAAAGTTTTACCTTAATCAATTTCTTTTGAAAAAATCTACTTTTTTCTTTTTATAAGTTAGTCAAAAGACGTTTTCAAATAGTCTGGATAACCGCAAGTTAGCAGCTATTTTAGGTGCCTTAAACCTTCCTAATACGTTAATAAGAATTGCTTACTTAGAATCTTTAAATTTTAAATGATTTTTCTGTTTTGGATAGTTTAAAGTAATTTATAAAGGTTTTCTTAATTCCTTTTCAAAAATTAATAGGCGACTCTTCAAAAGTCAAAATTTCTGCAAAATAGTGGTTTCGCGGAGCTTCACTAGAAATTGACAGTCATCATTTATGCTGGCTCCGCGACACGCTAAGGTTAAAAATGACAGTTTTAAATGACGGAAACTTAAAATTGCCATAACTTCTTACCCAGTTATCGGATTTAGGCGAATTTCATATCGTTGGAAATCTAACTGAATTTCCTATACAATGGCAGGTTCAAAAATGAAAAATAATGAGTGCTTCAAAAATTTCATATATAAATACTCATGTATTGGGACTTAGATTAAGATACGAAAATACGGGGTGTTACAATGAGACATGAGTAGAGTGTCATAGTGATCGAAGTACAAAATTTGTACTAAGATAAGAATGGGATAGGAATCTTCCTCCTCTAGTGTTGTTCTAAAAATCATTGGCATCGCTACTAGAATCTGATAACCTAACTTGATTCTTTATTCTATCATCCCCTCCCTCAGATTTAAACCATTGTTCAAAGTGTGTGGACCTGTGAGAATAAACTCTGAACTAAACTGCAATCACTTTAGTATAGAGCTCGTGATATAATCAGTACACAAAAATACTAAACTCCCCCCGAAAGACTATACCAAAATATATAAAACAAAAACCTATTGCTAGTACTTCCTTCTGAGATGAAACCCTTAACTTTCTATAGCTCAATAGTCATCATATAATAACTTAAACACTTATTAACCTAGGGTCTTCTGAAGTTTTACAATATCCTGAGTACAGTACACACCTTTTCCATTTATAATTCTGAATTCCTTTCTCTATTAGCTTGATTATCCACAATTCAAACTTAGATACTAACGCTCAACATGGATAGCCACACATCTTCTCATACTCTAATACCCACTTACCACTTCTGGGTAGGAATCACGAAACACTAATCCACATAGAATTGTATGAACATACTAAACCTTAAAAAGCTTCTCTATCATTCTGGTCGCTTCCTAATCTTTATCCTGACTAAAGTATTAACATATGCTAAGTCTCCCATAACTATTAAATATCTCTTAAAGTGATATTATAAAATCTACATAACACCTTTCTAGCCACATAGATACATAATTACTAAATTAGAATAAACACTATCCCCACTTCACTGCTGCTATACTTCTAGGCTCATGCTCCTAGATCTAGGTCATACTATTTTAGGATTTCTTAGAAGGGATTTTAGAGCACATATGACTTTGGCTAAATGCATGTTTTCATAAATAAGAATGAACTCTTTTAATGTTTGAAACTTAAAGGCACTAATATGATCCCTTTGATCCTGCGTGCATTCTCATTACTGCCTATGGAAACTATCTAAGAAAACTTTCTCGATAGGAATTTAAGCTTGACTATTTCTATTACATCGAAAATAAGACAAAGTTGGCATGAACTAAGAAATGTAAGAATTTGTATAAGTCTCTTAGAGAACATCTTTAGTACATAATCTGAGATATGAAAGAAAGGAAATATTTCTTAAATGTCTTGTATCCTCTCAAAGAAAAGTACAAACATCTATGCATCATTCCGTAAGACTCTATTAGACATGACATCATATACACCCTATGATACTTGAACCTTGTGCTCTGACACCAAGTGTGTCATGACCCAAGACTCCCCTTAGTCGTAACACGATACTTAAAACTACAAGTGATCTTAAGTTACCCCATGGTGCTGGTATAATGCTTGAGCAGCTTATTAAAATGTATATAAAAACAAAATTGAATGAGCGGAAGCATAATCATGAGATAACTTGTTTCCATACACTACTATTAAAAGTTTAAAATAATGTAATCTAAAAGAAGAGGAAACTCAAACTACATACAATGACTTTGAATGGCATCTTTGAAGCCTCTACTAATACTGACTATAGGTAGTCGGGACATGACCCCTAACTATCCCTTATCAATACAAAAGAATAAGAAAATAAAATACAAGAACTACAAATGACGTAAGTCCTTGAAATATTAGAACTCATCCTCGGCTAGCTGAATGCTATGATCTGATTGGCTATGATCTTGTAGTAAGCACCTGAATCAATATCACATGAAAAATGTAGAAAGAAGAGGTATGCTATCAATACTTTGGAATTTACTAACTATGTGAGATATGCATTGGTCATGAAAATACTTAATACATGCTTTAAAACTGAAGACATAAGCCATTTGTTAAATATGCATATAAAACATGTCTATACAAAAAGCTATAAGGCATAGTGAAATTTCTAAATCATGAGCTATAAAATTTCTGTAAACTAGGAATAGGTAGAAACATGAATACTATATTTAATCTCAAGTAAAAGCTGAATATATTGTAAAACTATACTGAGGGTCATGTATGAATTCTGGGTTTGAAATTGTGGGATGTAAACTAATGCAATGACAAGGTATAAACATGTATAGTATAAAATTGAATAACTAAATAACTGAATACAAGGTCATGCATTTTTGAACTAAAAAAAAAGCTGAACATAAACTGAGGACTATGGGAGATAATACTAACTAACATACCCAGTTTGAGAAAATTGGGGTCCAACCTATTACCTTAGTTTGAAGGGTGCTAGTACCTTGCCAAGGGTACCAACACTGGCTGGCCTAAATCTACTAAACTAATGTCCCAAAGGACTAGGGCATCCTACCTAAACTTACGGAAGGACTCCTTTATAACCTATAATGACGCCGTAGTTCTGGAACTTAGGGACTGCTACGAACTTTCTCTGCTAACTAACGAGGAAGCCTTCATCCCTACATTCACTCGGAACTAAGTAAAACTCCTAACTGAATGACACTACAAAATTGATATATATGCTCAATATAATAGTATTCTTAAGAATAGTCACATATGCATAATTTATAATTTTCAAAATATGTCAATTGGTTCATGCATAAAATTCTAGATTTTGGGTGTTCATAACCCTCTATCTCAAATTAATGCAATTGAACATAATAATATTAAAATTTAATCATAATAGAAAATTTTATACATTATGCAAAAGGTAAATGATTTATCAAGAAAAAGGGAATTTATGATTCTGAGTTTGAGAGGATGCTACTCTCATGAGAAAACATGTTTTCATGGTTTAATTATAAAATAAACTAAAGAAATTAGAGAAAGCTCATATAGCTTGATCATATGCTTAAAATCTTATCTAATATCATGTAAAACATATTTGGATTTGAGAATAGAATGAATGATATGATATGGGTATGAGAAATCATGAATAGTCACTAAAATATGCTTATGAGCGAAAATTATATCATGGGGGATTGAATTTAAGCTTAGAATAACAATTGGGTAAAAGTTCTAGTTTATGGAAATCATAAAATTCATGAACAAAAGTCATAATTTGGGCATGAGGATGAAAGGACACCTTATTGAATATCTAAATACCCGATTACTCCTGAATCTTGAATTGAAGTTGAGGATTTTAACTTGGAGATGAAAACCCCCAATATCTTGCTTTGGATAAGAGAAAATCATATGTTTCTTTAGTATTTATGTGTTTTGTTGAGAATAAGGGATTTGGAGTTGTTTTTGCTTCATATTCATCTTTAGAATAGCGTAAACGATGTAATTTTGGGGTTAAAAAAGTGAAAAAAGACCAAAAAACCCCTTAGAAACCACCTGGAAAACTCCTGGAATTAGTCTCAACAATTTAGGTCACGACTCATGAGGTTTGGCCTCGAGTCGTCACTTGAGTCATGGTTAGGAACCAAATTTCAGCCTCTATTTCCCAGATCACAACTCCGTCTTAACAATCCGTGATGTCTGATCATAAGTCGTTATCAGGGTTGTGGTCACTGGGAGCTCTGACAGTTTATGCTATGAGTTATGATAATCATGATATGATTTTCAGTTTGAGTCTGAATATTGATAATGTATTTACCCGGTTGAGTCCGGAGGATGATTATGTTATTGATTATATACTACCGGTTTGAGTCAAGGAAATTTACTATGATATTGATGATATGACATCGAGGACTCAAAAGTGTAATATTGAGAATAGGGATACAAGCTAAGTCTAAAAATGAGAAAATGATTATAATGAGTCATGGATGGATTCTAGTTGTATCATGGGAGATTGTAAATAGTGGTGGGTTGGATTGTAGTATCTTAATTATACTCTCCAGTCTTATGGGGGCCAATTTTGTAGTTATAATTACATGCATTTTATATTATCATTCTAATTTTGTTAATTACTTATGTACAACAGTGTTGAGTTGTGCTGGTTTGCGATTTTACCTTAACTTAGCAATGTTATCATGCATTTTATCATATTTCTATCACGATTTAGCTCAGTCGACCGATGATTTCTCCTGAGTACCCATGGTTTTTGTACTTATATTATAGTTCTGTACCTTTTTTGTGCATATTCGAGTACTAGCTACCGCTATTAATTTGACGATTGTGTCGTGGTTGATTTGGAGATAGGGTAAGTTATTGGAGTTGGAGTCACCCTATTTCTTTCTATCTTAGTTATGTCTAGTTTTTAGTTTCAAGACAAATTTTATTGGTTACTTAGAACTTGGGCTATAATTATAGTAGCTCTTGTACTATCTCTACCGGGTCGTGGCATAGTTATCTGCATTATTGGTTACTTCTTGTCTATTTTTCTATTGTGTTGCTTATTTTTAAGTTGGTTTTGTAGACTTTGGCCTCATATTATGCATTTCCCACCAAGTTATCCTATTCCATTTAGCTTTGGGATATAGTTCGGGTTACCTACTTATGGGATTTGGTAGGTGCCATCATGACTCGTAAATTGGGTCATGACAAATTGTTATCAGAATCTAGATTTCATTTGTATTTTTGATACAAAAGCAAGTATCTATCAGAGCACTATAGATTGGAATGATGATGTTCGTTTCATATCTTTGGAAGGCTATGGGACTTTTTTAGGATTTCTTCACTTTCACTCATTTTGTGCTAAGAGCCTGAGTTGGTTTCTAAGCATTACTTTAGTTTCACTCTTTTGCAGATGGATAGTGCTACCGCTACTCGAGATGAGGGTGCTGAGACTAAGCTTAGGGATCCTATCCCTATTCGCAGATGTACCAAAGATTATAAACAACCTTGATATGTATCATTAACTAGGGGACAGGATAGGGGGACTTCACCAGACCCTATTCCCCTCCCGAGTCAGAGATTTGTCTGCCCCAGCCAGTGGTGGGCCAGGGACTAGCCTAGGATCCACTAGGATTTATTTCTTCTTCAATGTTCAAAGATGCTTTGATTTAGATTTTGGGGTTGGGTGGCGGTACATCGTCTGATTTTGCACAGTCTACAAATTAAAGTGGTACTGAGGTAGGGGCACAACCTGTAGCTGCAACTCCTAGAGTAAAGGTCCCTACTATTCCAATCGTTGCTTAGCCGGTGGTTTCCTAACCTGCTATGTAAATTAAGGAATAGAAGATATTGGGCAGATTCTTGAGATTGGCTCCACCTAAGTTTTCTGGTGCACCAGGCGAGGATATGTATGAGTTTCTAATTGCTTGTTATGATAGGCTTCATAATTTAGGTCTAGTAGAGACTCGTGGTATGGATTACACTAAATTTCAGTTAGACTTTGCTATTCGACATTGTTGGATATTTCTTTAATATGAACTGAGTTCTTCGAGATCTTATTAGAGAAGTACATTCCTCATAACCATAGGGATGGCTTGAGAGATCACTTTTAAAGATTGAATCAGGGATCCATGACTATTGTAGTGTATGAGAATAGTTTTCACGAGTTGTCTGGGATCTATGACTATTGTAGTGTATAAGGATAGTTTTCACGAGTTGTCTGGGCATGCTACTTCTATTTTGACTACTAAGTATGTGAAGGTTCATTGCTTTATTAGAGAGTTGATACTTCCTCTTCGTATGTCTATTCAGAGTCTGGTTACTAAAGGTAGGTTTTTTACTGAGGTGTTATATGACATTCAGGTGATGGAAAAGATACATCACGAGGCCAAAGAGGGCAGCAATACAGACCTAAATATCAAGGAAGTTTTAGTGGGAGCCGTAGTAGTTCCCGATTCAGAGGTAGCAGTTCTCATAGTAGATAACTTCCGTGGACATAATATCAGCCTCAAAGTCAGCCCGATAGACCTATTAAGGAAACACTCTAGATTATTCACAGAGGTCAGTCTAGTGCCAGTAATCGCCCAAATCGTCTTTTGGTTATTCTAGTCATGGTTATTACTCTAGGTCAACTGGATTGTCTGGTTCTGGTGCAGTTCATGGGATATGTTATAGTTGTTGAGGTCATGATCATTATTATAGAGAGTGCCCTAGTCATGGGGTGATTGTTGCTTCATCTTAGATATTTCCCATATTAGGGCAATTAATCCCTAAACTAGATTTGGTTTACATTGTCATAGGGGTGGTTCCCAGTGTACTCGAGGAGGTTCTAAGGTAGGAAAGACATAATATCGGCTAGGACCCCAACCAAGTGACTGACGTGGTCAGTTGTATGCAGTACCTGCTAGGCTTGAGGCTAAGTCTTTAGATGTTGTTGTCACAGGTACGATTCTAGTGTGCCATCACTGGGCCCTTGCTTTATTTGATCCGGTATCCACTTATTCTTATGTCTCTTCTTATTATGCACGACGGTTAGAGTTATCTTGGAATTTATTATCTATGTCATTGCATGTATCTACTCCAGTGGATGATTTTTTAGTAATAGATCAGATTTTCAGATCATGTGTTATGACTGTTAAAAATATTGATACTCATGCTAATCTTATTATTCTGTACATGGTGGATTTTGATGTGATTATGGGCATGGACTGGTTATATAAATATCATGCAATCATGGATTGTTTTTCCAAGACCGTTACCTTAGCCATGCTTGGCATACCCCAGTCGTGTGATAGGGAGTGGTAGTTGCGAGATGACGAGGATGATTTATTTTGTTCGTGCTAGGAGGCTTATTTTGAGGGGTTGCAAGTCTTATCTGGCTTATAATCATGCTGTTAATGTGGAGAGTCCATTATTTGAATTTGTTCTAGTAGTTCGTAAGTTTCCTGATTTTTCCCTACCTATCTACCTGACATACCTCCTATCTATGAGATTGAGTTTTTATTGATCTTGAGCCTAATACCCGACCTATTTTTATGGCACCTTACCATATGGATCCTGCTAAGCTTAAAGAGCTGAATTCTCTGCTTTAGGATCTTCTTGGTATGGGTTTCATTAGACCAAGTGTGTGTCCTTGGGGAGATCCTATGTGTTTATGAAGATGAAAAATGGCTCCATGAGTAATGTATTGACTATAGAAAGCTTAATAAGGTGATGGTGAAGAACTGTTATCCAATGCCTTGTACTGATGATTTCTTTGACAAGCTTCAGGGAGCAGTCGTGTTTTCTAATATTTATTTGAGGCCTGGTTACCATCAATTGAGGATTTGGGACGAGTATTATGACCCAAACCAGGGCCTAGTCATGACGGGTATCTCAAGCTCACTGTGGGCTGAAGACCACCCCCTTAGACTCACCTCCAAAGCTCAATAAAAGTAAATAGCAGAAGAAAACCAAAATATATAATAAAGATAGATAAACCAAACAAAAGTTTTAAGAACCAAAACGAACTGTCAACCCATCAATTGTCCACAAAAGCCTCTAAAACAAGAACACCAAACTCAGTCAGGACATGCCCCCGAATATGACCAAAAGAATCCAAAATAAAATACTAAGGCAATAAAGAAATTAACAAAATGACAAGGCCTTCCAAATGTTGGAGGCCCACCACTTCAAGCCGATCCACAGGAATACCGAATCATCTAACGCTACACCGGAGCAACAGGAAACACTTTGGACCCTACATCATGAAATAATGTAGCGTCTAGGGAAAGCTAGTGGGACAAGCACTAACATATAACTCAGGGGATAAGGACAAAATAATCTCATTGCCAAAATCCAGTCAAAACCACATGCACAACATGTATATATATATATATAGGATGGAGAGATAGGGACAAAGGTCATGAACATGAGAGTTTAAACCATTATCCTGAACTGTGTAGCTCGCTCCATCCTAAAAGCACCCAAGGGCTACACTCATCTAGCTCCCAATACGTGTTAGCCGCACTAATTAAGGAAAAAACATGGAAAGGAGTAACACACCAAGGGTATAGCCTCCTAAAATATAATGTGTGCACCAAGGACATGGTCACATGGACTCCCAAAACCGGCAAACGAGGTTTCTAGTGTTTACCCCCCATGACCTACACCTTCACAGTGAGCTACATAAACTAATCATTAACCCATGAGTCATTTATTAAAGTATTTTCCAACATAGTATCGTCATACCAATATGCTTGCAAGCTAATTCAATTATGCCAAAGCAGTCCATATAACCAAAACAGACTCCCAAATTTTATTTAAAATCCAAGCCATGGACACCAAGGCCTTCCAAATATATTTATATCCATTTATCCTTTAATGCAATGCAATGGGTTCAAAAAACAAGTTTTATTATGCGAATAACCATATTTAACACTAAGATAGTAAATAGGTTGAGGTTAATGCCATTATCAAGCCAAAATTTATCCAATTTGGAGAAACCCATGTCCCCTATTCCAACCATTAAAACAATGCACCAATTCAGTCCCAAATACCATATATTAAAGGATGAATAATCCATTTAACCCATGGGAAGAGAAATTCAAGTAATCACAATCAAACTCCTCAACCTAATTTCAGACCCATCATTTAAAACACACGATTATTCATTAAATATAAGCCACAATGTAAAACTACAAATTAGGGATGAGCAACATGCCTGGACTACAAGGAAAATCTAAGAGAAATCAAAATTTGGAGCTTGAATGTTGAATTCTCTGTAAAACCCTTAAGCTTTCTTGGGTTTTGAGTTAAAGAGGAAAAAAAATGGTTTTGATCTTTGAAAATTGAAGGAAAAGGGGTTATTTAATGTTTAAAAGTCATTCAAGGGGTAAGAAGACCAAAAGCCCCTCACCCAGGTTTAAAAAATAAAAACTGGATGAATTTAACACTACGGCGTGACACGCCCTTATCTCGGAGGATAGCCTCCATGCCACTCCCTTATCCCAGATGTTACCCTCCATGGCACGCCCTTATTATGGAGGCTTACTTCCTTGGGGTCCCAAAATGACCTCGAATCCCTTTAAAAATTTTTGAAACTTTCCTAAAACACTATTTTAACGTCCCTAAACATAATTAAAGTAAAAAATTAACATCATGCATGCAGAAGGGTCACAAAAATAATAGTTGTAATTTTATGGGGTCTCATATTATTTCCCTTTAGTCTTTCTCTGATTACTTTCACCTTCTTCATGGCTTGGTGAACCAAGTCAGGTCAAATAACCTAATCTCACCTACCTTAAACCACCCAATAGGAGACTTAAACCTTCTACCATAAAAAGCCTTAAAAAGAGCCATTTAAATGCTAGAATGGTAACTGTTGTTGTAAGCGAATTCAATAAGAGGAAAATGGTCAACCCAACTATCTTTAAAATCAATCACATAGGCCCTAGGTATATCCTCCAAAGTCTGAATAGTACACTATATTGCACATTTATTTGAGGGTTAAAAATAGTGCTAAGGTTCGCCTGAGTACCCAAAACTTTCTGAAATGAATGCCAAAAGTTAGAATAAAACTGCATACCTCAGTCTGAAATGATGGACACTGGTTCCCCATGCAACTTTACTATCTCCTGAATGAACAACGTAGTATAATACTCTCTTGAGTAGTTAGTCCTCAGAGGAAAAAAGTGAGCAGACTTAGTTATTCAACCAGAATGACCCAAATGGAATAATACTGATCGCGAGATCATAGAATACCCGTGATAAAATCCATATTAATCATCTCCCACTTCTATATGGTCAACTCTATATCTTGGGACATGACACCAGGCCTCAAATGTTCAATCTTGACTTACTAACAAACCATACATTTAGCAAAAAAAATTGTTATATCTCTCTTCATATTATTCTGCCAATAGATTTCCTTCAAGTCATGATACATATTAGTCGAACCTAGATGAACTATATATCTGGACTCATGAGCCTCAGTCAAAATCCGTTCCCGAAGCCCATTAATATCAGGAACACACAAACTTTCTTTATAGCTCAAGATTCTATCTCCATCAATCTCGAAAGCCATAACCTTTTATTGTCCTACTTCATCCTTAATCTACATAAGAATGGGATCCAAAGCCTACTTCTCCTTTACCTTAGTACTAAGAGATGATTTAACTACTTCCTGAATAGTCATTCCTCCTTCCTCAGTATCTAAGAGATGAACTCCCAAGTTAGCCAACCTGTGAATATCCTTCACCAACCCTCTTTTCTCCTTATCAATGTTAGATAAACTTTCCATAGACAACTTGCCAAGAGCATCAGCAATACTATTAGCTTTACATGGATGGTAGTGTAAGCTGATATCGTAATCCTTAAGCAATTTAATCTACCTCCTCTGCCTAAGAATCAATTCCTTCTATGTAAACACATACTGAAAGCTCTTATGGTCTGGATAAATATCCACATGTACCCCATACAGATAGTGGCACCAGATTTTCAAAGAAAAAACCACAACTTTTTTCTCTAAATCGTCAGTCGGGTAATTCCTCTTATGAAACTTAAGCTGCTCAAAAGAATAGGCCATAACCTTACCATGCTGCATCAAAACATAACCTAGTCCCACACGAGACATACTAGAATACACCACAAAACCATCAGTACCCTCGAGTAGGGTCGAAATAGGCGTAGAAGTCAACTTATCCTTTAAGTTCTCAATACTACCATCAAAAGCATCAGACCGCAAAAACATAACCTTTTTTGAGTTAACCTTCTATAGTAGCCTACCAAACCCAAGTAGCTCCTAATATCGATCGGAGTCATGGGTCTAGGCCGTTTCTTAATTGTCTCTTCTTTCTATATATCCTCCTTGATCACCATAGTAGAACTAACATGCCTCATAAATATCACAAAACTTAACAAAAATTCACACTTAGAAAACTCACATGCAATTTCTAGTCCTTATAAGTCTGCTACAAAATTCAGAGGTGATTGAGATGATCCACCTCATTCTTGAGTACACTAAGATATCATCAATGAATACTGTAAAAAATAAATCTAGAAATTTCCTAAACACCTGATTCATATGATCCATGAAAGTAGACGGAGCATTAATCAACCCAAATGACATAACCAAAAGCTCATAATGGTCGTATCAGGTTTGGAAAGTAGTCTTGGGAATATCAACCTTCATAATTTTAAACTGATGGTAGCCCGAATGAAGATCAATATTAGAGAAACACTTAGCACCTTGAAACTGATTGAATAGGTTACCAACCATAGGAAGAGGATACTCATTTTCACCGTAACCTTATTTAATTGGTGATTGACTATACATATCCAAAGAGACTCATCCTTTTTTGCACAAAAAGCACAAGAGCACCCACAGAGAAATACTAGGAGGGATGAAACCCTTATCTAGAAGATCCTTTAATTTCTTCTTCAATTCTATTAGTTTAGCTATATCCATCCTATAAGGAGAAATGGAAATAGGATGGGTATCCGATAAAAGATCAATTCCAAAATCTATTTCCCTATCGGGAGGAATTCCAAGAAGATCATCGAGGAAAATTTTAGGAAATTATTTAACCACAAAGATAGATTGCAAAGAAGAACTTTTAAAGTCAGGATCCTTAACCTGAACTAAATGATAAAGACACCCTTTTGAAATCAATTCTAAGCTCTAAGATAAGAGATAAACTTTCCTTTAGGTACTAAGAAACTCCCTCCCTATTCAATCACCAGTTCATTAGGAAAATAGAACTAACATTTTAGATTCCACAATCTAGAGAAGCGTAGCATGAATGAAGCTAATCCATCCTTAAGATTACATCAAAGTTCAAATATACCAATGTCTCTCTGTGAGATATGGACACCAGAGAACCGCTATAGATAGTTCTAGCAATAATAGAGTCATCCACCAGAGTAGAAATAGAAAAGGGGTTACAAATATTCTTAGGACCAAAACCAAAATGTACATCCAAATAAATGGTTACATAAGATAGGGTAGAACCTAGATCAAGCAAACCATAAATATCACGGGAGAAGAGCGGTAATAAAACAGCAATGACATCTAGGGATATCTCAGATTCCTAACAAGTATCAAGAGCATAGAGAAAATTTTAGCTAGTGTCTGTACCAAAAGTGGTACTCTAAGGTACTGGAGACAACGAAATGGCAAATGGGACCTTATTAGCTCTAGTGAAAACCCCATATAAAGGATAGTATTATCGCATATGACTAAGCTGACCATAATTATAATATTAATTTCTCCTCTCCATACTGTATCCATAGTAAAGCTGCCCACAAAATTAACAAAGAGGATAAGGTATAGCTGACTAAGATCCACTGACCTGAGACTGGGCGCCCTGTGACTTAGGACCATTTCTAACCTAGAAACGACGATTACTAGAAGACTTAGGATAAATAGCACTAGATATCGAATAAGAATTTTTTCCCTAATTATTCTTTTTAGTCCACTTTCTACAATCTCTCCTATCGTTCTATTGAATTTCACTCTACTCTAAATATCTGAACTTCTTGCTCTATATTTTCTTCATCTCTACTTACTTCTTTTGTCATCCTCTACCTGCTACATATAGACCACTAGCCAAGAGATGTTCATACCATTATTCAACATAACAACCTTTCACTTCAACACTTAATAACAAGACAAACTAGAAGAAAACTTCCGTATTCTAGACCTCATATAAGACACCAATTCTGGATAATAACAGGACAACTGCTGGAATTTTAAAGAATACTTCTTAACACTCATCTCACCCTACTTTAAGCTCACAAACTCTTTAGCCTTATCTTCCCTCAACTCTTGAGGAAAGAAGTGATAAAAAAGCACCTAAAAAGTCATCCCACACATTCGGTTCAACATGATTACCTCTCATGTTTTCCCACTCCTCATACCACTGGTATGCCACATCCTTTAATTAATAGGCAAAAAACTCTACACCCTCTGAATAAGTAGCATAAATCACCCTAAATATTTTTTCTATCTCATCGATAAACCCCTGAGGATTCTCCTCAATCTTAGAGCTTATAAAGGTTGGGGGATTCAACCTCATAAACTAGCCAACCTAAGTGAACTCAAATAAATTAACAATAGGACCAATAAGATCAGATGACAAGGCTGTGATGCCACCAATTAAGCAATCAAATGAATATATTAATGAAACTTCATATTAGACATATCTCCCTGAGGTGACTGAGCATAAGTATCACTAGCCTGAGAAGTCCAAAGAGGAATAGTATAGATAGATGGAACCCCACATGGAGTGGTATAGTCAGGAACAGGGACCGTGGATCAGGTCTGAACTCCATAATTAGAGTGAACTCCCTCCGCATTCTCCTCAGGTAGGACAAAGTTTCTAGCGGATTTTTTATGACTGTCTAATCTCAAAGGAGTCATGATTTGAAACATGAGTAAGCTAGGATTTAGATAAATTCTATAATAACTAGACTCTATATCTTGTAATAGAACATAAGAAAGGGAAACATTCCTAAATGCCTTGTAGCCTTCCTTTTATAAGTGTGGTGTGCTACACACCCATAAAAGGGACTCTACTTGACATGGCTTTATGGACACCTAACAATTCTGAATTATACTTTGATACCAAACTTGTCACGTCCCAAACCAGGGACTACTCTAAATGGGTATCTCAAGGACACCGTGGTCTAGAGACCACCCTTTAGGCTAAACTATAAAGCATAATAAAAGTAAACAGTAAAAGACAACAAAATATATAATAAAGATAAATAAACCAAACAAAAACTTTAAGAACCAAATGAACATCCAACCCTACACTTGTCTATAAAAGCCTCTAAAACCAAAATACCAAACTAAGTTAGGACATGCCCCCTACTATGACCAAAAGAATCCAAAATAAAATATTAAGGAAATAATAAAACCAAAACAATGACAAGGTCTTCCAAAAGATGAAGGCTCACCACTTCATAGTAGATCCACAAGTATATTGAATCACCTAATATTGTACAGGAGCAATAGGAAATCATTCGAACACTACATCATGAAATGAGGTAGCATTCAAAGACGGTTAATGGGTCATGAACTGGTATGTTCTTAGGGAAAAATGATAAAATAATGCCATTGCTTAAATCCAGTCAAAATGCATACACAATATTTATATATTATTTATAGAATGCCGAGATAGGGAAAAGGGTCATGAACATGAGAGTTTAAACCATTAGCTTGAATTGCGTTGCTCACTCCATCCTAAAGGCACCTATGTGCTATATGTATACAACTCCCTCTACTAGAAGGGCTGTAGTGCATGCTAGCCATATGAATCAAGAAAAAACCATGGAAAGACTAAAGACACCAAGGTTGTATCCCTCCCTAAAAATAATTTGTGTGCTAAGAACATAGTTACATGGACGTCCCAACACTAGCAAATATGGTTTCCAGTTTTGATCCCCCCAGGACCTACACCTTCACGGTGAGCTACATAATTCCCTTTAAGCCTAAATTATAATAGTTGCACATAAACCAACCATTAACCCAAGAGTCATTTATTAAGGAATTATCCAACATAGTGTCATCATACCAATATGCTTGCAAGAAAATTTAATTATTCCAAACCAATCCATATAACCAAACTAACTCCCAAGTTCTATGTAAAATCTAAGACATGGACACCAAGGCCATCCAAATCAATTTATATCCATTTATCCTTTAATATAATTCAATGGGTTCAAAAAATAAGTTAAATTATTTGAATAACAATGTTTAAATTTAAGATTGTAAAGTGGGTTGAGGTTAATGCCATTACCAAGAAAAAATTCATCAAATTTGGGGAAACCCATGTGCCCCATTCCAACCATTAAAACAATGCACCTATTTAGTACCAAATCCATAAATTAAAGCATGAATAATCCATTTAAATCATGGAAAGAACTATTCAAGTAATCATGATCAAAACCTCTCAACCCAATTTCAAACCCATTAATTAAAATATATGAATATTGATTAAATAGATTCCATAATGTAAAAATATAAGTTAGGGATGAGCAATATGCTTGAAATATAAAGAAAATCAAAGAGAAATTGAAATTTGGAGCTTGAAGGTTGAAGTCTATGTAAAACTCTTAAGCTTTCTTGGGTTTTTAGTCAAAGAGGAATAAGAATGGTTTTGATATTTTAATACCAAAGAAATAAAGGTTATTTATATTTAAAAGTCATGCAAGGGGTTTAAAGACCAAAATCCCCTCATCCCAACTGAAAAGATAAAAACTAAATAAATTTAATATAGCAGCATGGCACGCCATTATTATGAAGGGTAGCCTCTATGTCACACCCTTATCACAAAGGTTATCCTCCATGGCACACCCTTATCATAAGGGATCACTGCCTCGAGGTCCCAAAATAAATCCAAACCTCTTCTAAAAATTTCAAAACTTTCCCAAAACGCCCTGTTAACACCCCAAAACATAATTTAAGTAAGAGTTTACATTACACATGTAATAGGGCCAAAAATAAAATAGCTAAAGTTTTACGGGGTCTCATATTGACTATATTACAAAGGCAACCTTTAGGACCTGTTATGGTCATTATGAGTTCTTGGTGATGCCCTTCGGTTTTACCAATGCTCTAGTCACATTTATGGATTTCATGAACGAGTTTTCATTCCTTATTTGGGCGCCTTTGATATTATGTTCATTGATTACATCCTTGTGTATTCAAGGAGTAGAGAGTACCATACACAATATTTAGGGATAGTGCTTCAGACTTTGAGAGATCATATTTATTTTACCAAGTTCTCTAAGTGTGAGTTTTCGCTTGAGTCAGTAACACTTCTTTGGCATGTGGTGTCTAAGGGTGGGATTATGGTAAACCCAACAAAAATTAAGGTTATTCATGATTGGACCAAGCCTACATCTTTGATGGAGGATCATAGCTTTATTGGATTGGTTGGTTATTATAAATGATTTTTTGAGGGTTTTGCTACAATTTCAGTGCTTATGACTAGAATGACACAGAAGGAAGTTCTTTTTTGATGGTTTGAGAAATGTGAGTTGAGATTTGGAAAGATCAAGGAGTTTTGTCACTTCAGCTCCTTTCTTAGCTCTTCTTATTGAGGGTGAAGGATTCACCGTGTATTGTGATGTTTTTGGTATTGGTTTTAGTTTTTTATTGATGAAGCAAGGTCGTGTGATTTCTTATTCTCTGAGGCATCATGACAAACACAACTATCATACTTATGATATGGAGTTGGTTGCAGTGAGTATTGGTAGCTTGGCTTGTATTTTATTTTCTTAGAGGCCGTTGTCATGGGACATTCAGTCCTTAGCTAACTTGATGTTTCTCCTTGATATTTTAGACCCTCAAAATATTCTTGCTAGTATTGAGGTGAGGTCCTCATGTTTTGAGAAGATTTGGGATCACTAGTTTGAGGAAAAGAGACTTTGCATTCTTTATGATCAGGTGTTGAGTGGTGAATCCAAGAGGACTACCATTAATTCTAAAGGTGTTTTGAGATTTGATATCCACATATGTGTTTTGAGGATTGATGAATTGATTCAGTTGATTCTGCATAAATCTCAAAGATCTAGTATTCCATTCATCTAGGTACAACTAAGATGTATAGAGATTTAAGATATCACTACTAGTGGAATGGCATGAATAGAGATGAGGAAAGCTTTATAGCTCATTGCCTATACCGTCAGTAGATGAAGGCCAAGCATTAGTGACCTAGTGTAATGATTCAGAGGATGCCATTCCCAAGTATAATTGGGAGCGGATAACAACGGATTTTGTTAGTGGTTTGCCTCTCACTTCTGGTGGTTTTGATGATATTAAGTTCATTGTGAATCAGTTGACCAAGTTGGCTCATTTAATTCCAATTCAGATGTCCTCCAGTACCAAGAGGTTAGCTCGTATCTATGTTCATGAGATAGTCCAGTTGCATGGAATACATGATAATGCCTAAACTACCCCTCCTTAGAAGGATAAAATGGTCATTGTAAAATATAGTAGTACAACTAGGTTAGGGCCGAACCCACTTGAAATATGTCAGAAATACTTCTTGAACTTATCAAAATTACCAAAAAGTGCAGAATCTCAATTCATGGATCTCTCAATTCGAGAAATCAAAATAAGAGGCTCGGACCATTTCTTCTAACTCTTTTTCAAATTTGATAAATATTGGATGATCATGTATTTCATTATAGTTCTATGATTCATAGTATCCTTTCCTATTTGATCCCTTTGAATTCCATATTTGAAGTTGTGATAAGATCTATTCAATAAAAATAATCAATTCAATACATTTCTTATGTACCCATAGGTACTATATTGGATTTAAATCAGATTTTGGATCAATCCATATTGAATGACTGCCTCCATTATGTTGTTGCTAGCAAATACCAATTTTTTTTTTTGGATATTCCAAATCATTCACGAAGGAGATCCAAACCCATTTTTTCTAATCCGAAACTTGCTAAAATAGTAAAAGGAACAAGAATTAGTCTCTTTTGGTTTTAAACAATCTAAGATAAACACTAGGCTTGTGTTGCCCCTAGATTCTCAACTCTGTAGATTTATTGTGCACTATCTAACTATTCTGATACTTTGCATGCAAAATCTATAAGTTATGTACCATCAGCTATTTTGTGGACTCATTAACAGATATCACCCTTTACCTTTTGAGTCTCAGGGTATCGCCTTATTAACCGTTATCCTGGATCCCAGTTTAACTAATACCTTTTGAGTCTTAATTTATTAGATGAACGGTAACTATCTTAAAAGATAGTACAGGTATGCATATTTCAGCAGTCAACCCCAAATCACTATTGTGATATTCTTTTCTTAGTCACAAGACATCTTATGGAGTAAGTTGTGATATTCTAGGTGGGATATTAATGTGTGCACCTATTAAGAAATCAATAAGAATGAAGAAAACCCAAGACATGAAAGAATCTTTTTCTAAAACGATTTGGCATTTCTTATACTTTATTTAGGGTTCCCAAAATCTTAGCTAAGGGAATTAGCCGCTCATAGTTATGAGATCATTCATGGAAGTCATAGATAAATTCATATAATCAATCTCACAATATTGAAAACAGAAATCTCAAAGTCCTAAATTTAATAACAAACTAAGAACAATAACAATAGGAGCATATGGTAACCCCAAGGGCCAATCTTTGAAGATGTGGCTTCTCTCAGTCTCTTTAGATATTAAACAAAGTCTAAAAGGTGTTTATAGGTTATAAGAAACACTACAAATCAAATCCTAAATAAAAATGGAAAACATAAAAAAAATGTACATAATAAAGACTAAAATCATCATTGGAGTGTATGTAGGTTACAATGAAACACTAGGAAATGATTTTGAAATGATTCAAAAAGTTGAAGTTGGTGACTACTCACTAAGACCACACATGGACCGTACTACATACGGACCATACGTGGTCCTTATTAAGTGACAAAATTCCTCTTTTTATACTCCTGAGCCTCTAGAATAGGACATCTGTAACATACTTAGGACACATACGGACCATATGTACCATATATGGACTGATGTGGCCTTAGTAAGTGATAGAGTCTTCTTTTTCCTAATTTTAAGTTGATGTACTTCAAGTTTTGATGCATATTTTAATCACTTACTCCCGATAAGTAGCATATACTCCCAGAACTGCCTCGATATGTAGCAAAAAACATTGATTTTTATCTTTTTCTTTAGTTTAGCATCCAAAACCATCTTTTTCTTCCATTTAGCATTCAAAACCTGGTTTCCTGCAAAATCACTCCAAAAACACATCAAATCTAATAAAATAACCATAATTACATGTATATTCTCTAAGTGTAATCATATTAAGTTTTATAAATTCATAGCACATTAGTACCTACATCCATCATTTCAGATCGGGGTTTCGTGTTCACTTCCAGCTTTTGGAGAGTTTTTTAGAAAGAGTTAGGTATTCAGGTGGATCTTACTATAACCTTCTATCCATAGACAGATGGCCAACCGGAGTGGACTATTTAGGTTCTCAAGGATATACTTTAAGTATGTGTTATGGATTTTAGAGGTGAGTGGGTGGAACACTTAGCCTTGGTAGAGATTTTATATAATAGCAGTTATCATTCGAGTATTGGTACGGATTGGCTTCAAGAGTTATTGAATAGAGTCAAGGTGATTTCAGATAGGTTGAGAGAACCTTAGAGTAGGTAGAAGTTCAATGCAGACCGTAGGCTTCAAGCCTTGAGATTTAGAGTTGGTGATCCAGTATTCCTCAGTGTATAGCCTATTAAGGATGTGATGATTTTTGGGTGGAAAGACAAGCTTAACCCCAGATATATTAGACCTTTAAAGATTCTTTACACAGTTAGTGAGGTGGCTTATGAGTTAGATTTATCTCCAGATTTTGTTGTTGCCCATCTAGTTTTCATGTTTACATGTTGTGATGATACATCCCTGATCTATCTCATGTGCTTAGATAGAATTCAGTTTAGTTGGATAAGTGATTTACCTTCATGGGGATCCTGGGCTCATTTTGGCTAGTGATGTCAGGCGGTTGCGCACTAATGTCACAACCTGAGACTACCCCCTAGTTATAACAGGATGCTTATAACCACAAGTGATTCCAAGATAATCCATGGTACTAGCATAATGCTTGAGCAACTAATTAAAATATATATAAAAGCAAAACTGATTAAGTAAAAACATAATCATGAGATAAGTTATTAAAATACACTACTGTTAAAATGTTCCAACACTATAATCTAAAAAAAAGGGAAACTCAAACTACACATAATAGCTCTAACTGACCATCTATAGAGACTCTACTAATACTAGCTAGAGGTAGTCAGGACATGACCCCCAAATATCCTAATAAATACATAAGAATAAGGAAAAAAAATACAATAACTACAACTGAATTTAGTCATTGAAATATGAGAACTCATCCCCTATAGGCTAAATGATGTGATCTACTTGGATAGGATCCTGCCGTAGGCACCAGAATCTACATCACCTGAAAAATAAAGGCAGAAGAGGTATGCTTTTAGTACTTTGGAATGTAAGGAGTATGTGAGATATGTATTAGTCATGAAAATACTTAAAACATGCTTTAAGACTGAGGACATAAGCCATTTTCTTAGATATGCATTTAAAATATATTTGTACGAAAAGTTGTAAGTCAGTGAAATTCTTAAATCATGAGCTAAAACATTTTTATAAACAAGGAATAGGGAGAAACATGAATATATATCTAATATCAAGTTAAATCTGAATATGTTGTAAAATTGTACTGAGGGTCATTTATAAATTCTGTGTTTGAAATTGTGGGATGTGAATTGATCCAATGACCAAGTATAAACATGTACGATATAGAACTAAATAACAAAATAACTCAATGAATGAATATAAGGTCATGCATATTCAAACTGAAACATAAGCTAAACATAAATTGAGTACTCTGGGAGCTAATAATAACTGACATACCCCAATTTGAGCAAATTTGGGTCCAACCTATAACCCTTAGAAGGGTACTAGTACCTTGCCAAGGATACCAACATTGGCTGGCATGGACCCACTAAACTAATGTCTCAAAGGACTAGGATTTCCTACCTAAACTAGCAGAGGGACTTCTTTATAACCTATGATGGTGTCATAATTCTAGAACTTAGGGACCTCTATTAACAGACTCTGCTTAACTGATGTATAAGGTGTCATCCCTGAGTTCACTCGGTGCTAAGTACCAATCCCAACTAAATGACACTGAAAACTAATATGTATGCTTAAAATATCCACATATACCTAATATGTAATCCTCAAAACATATCAACTGGTCCACATATGAAATCTTAGGTATCGGGTGTTCATTACTCACCATCTCTAATTAATGCTACTGAACATGATATTATTAAAAGTTGGTCGTAATAGAAAATTTCATACTTTACCCCAAAACTTAATGATTTATTAATAAAAAGGGGAATTCATGATTCTGAGTATGAGAGGATGCTACTCTCATAGGAAAACATGTATTCATGGTTTAATTTTAAAATAAACTAAAGAAATTAGGAAAACTCACGTAGCTTGATCATCTGCTTAAAATCTTAACTAATATAATGTAAAACATTCTTGGATTTGAGAATAGCATGAATGATATGATATAGTCCTGAGAAATAATGAATAATCACTAAAACATGCTTATGAGTGAAAATTATATCACGAGGGATTGAATTTAATCTTATAATAATAATTAGGTAGAATCCCTAGTTTATGGAAATCATAAAATTCATAAAAAATAATCATAATTTGGGCATGAGGATGAAAGTAGATCCTCATTGAATATCCACATACCTGATTACTCTTGCTTCTTGAATTGAATTTTTGAGAATTTGAACTTGGAGATGAAAAACCCTAATTTATTATTTTGGATAAGACAAAATCACATGTTTCTTGAGTAATTGTGTGTTATGTTGAGAATGAGGGATTTGGAGTTTTTTGGCTTTATATTCAACCTTATAATAGCTTAAATGACATAGTTTTGGGTTTAAAATAGTGGGAAAAGGACAAAAAAATCCTTTAGAAACTTCCTAGAAAACTCTTTGAAGCAGTTTTGATGATTTAGATCACTAATTGTGAGGTCTAGGCTTGATTCATTAATTGACTCATGGTGAAAAAATCAATTTCATCCTCTACTGCCTATATGATGACTCTTTCCTAATGACCCATGGTGTCTGATAATGGTTCATTATCGGGGTCGTGTTAAATGGCATCTTTGATAGTGCTTTAGTAATTTGGCCATAACTTCTTACTCCAACATTAGATTAAGGTGAAATTGGTATCATTGTAAATATAATTTAATTATATATCTAATGGTGGTTATTGAGATAAAAAATTCTTAATAACCAAAAAGGTATGCTCATTTGATGCTGACTATAGTTATATTCTTCACATGAATATAATCACTAAGAGATATTTTGACTTTTCCATAAGTTAGGTGTTATTTGAGGACTTAATATATGTCCAAATAACTAATAAAACTACCAAAACATGAGTTTGATTTTTTTTATGAACTTAAAGCATGGTTCAAGTAGTGGCTTTGATTTTTGGGGTGTTACAATATTTCCCCTTAGGATTAGTCATCCTCGAATGAAGACTAACTTGGATGAAAGGATAGGGAAAAAGATGGAATCACTGACATAAAATTCTAAGAGTTGAATATGTACAAGAGGAGTAAAATTTCAACTAAAACTTGACTACTTTGAAAGTTTAGGAACTTACTGGCACAACCCGACTTAAATTTAAAGTTAGATAACTAACTTGATACTTATTTCTGAATGTGGATATCCTTTATTGTTGGGACTGATTTAGACTAGGAGTAAGGACTCAACTGAATTCACAATTAGTATGAATGTAAATGTCACGACCCGAGGCTACCCCCTAGTCGCAAAAACGGTGCTTACGGACATGAATAACCACAGGCTAACCCATGAGCAGGTACCTGCTGTGAGCACTGGATGAAGTAACAATATACATATGTGCGGAACTAAACTACTAATTCCATAACGTTTAAAATACTGAAAATTATACAATTTAAATCATGAATCTGAACGTCTAATGACATAATGAAAAGACTGTTTAAAACAAATGATAAACCGACTACTGTCTAGCAGACTGTCTGAAATGTCTAAAAGCCTTTAACTGACTTAGGAGTTGATAGGAAAAACCCCTAACTAACTTCAACTGAATGAAACAACTGAACTATTGAAATAACTAAATAGAAGATAAAACTCATCCTCGAGAGATGAGAACTCACCACTGTTGCTGCTGCTGATTAGATGGACTATCTAAGTGCGGTCAGGAAACTGATTGTCCGAACCTATGATATAAGACATCATAACACAAAGAAAATGTATGTGATCAATAATTTGAATGTACTGGTGTATGAGATAAGGTTAGGCTGAAATACATGGGTTCATGTGCATGAATAATAACTGACTGAATAAGTAACATGAGATAACTGAATGTAGATACATAAAAACAGTAAAATCTGAGAATGCATGACCAAGCTTGTAACATGACTCTGAAATAGCCTGTAACCAAAAATACTGGTCGGTAACTGAATAACTAATAACTTTATGCTATGGTCAAGAAAACCTGAAACTGAACTCTATACTGAATACTGAACTGAAATTGTGGGAGGTATCATCTAACCGACATACCCCAATATGAGCTAATTGGGTTCCAACCTGTGACAACAGTTGGAAGGGTGTCAGTATCATTCCACGCGTACTAAAAATGGTTATGATCCACCCTCAACTGGCAGGTGCTCTAATAAGATATGTGTTACTCTCAACTGGCAGGTAAACACTTTATCAACCCTCAGCTGGCAGGTTGATCTCTCTAACCTACACTGCTATGTAGTTCTGAAACTTAGGGACTGCTACTAAAGATTACACCCTATACAGGCAGGTGAACCCCTACCCCTATCCCTGAGTTCGCTCGATGCTAAATCCTACTCCCAACTAAACTGACACTGATTGCTGGACTGGACTAAACTTAACGGAGCAAGACAATTGGTCATAGTACTAACTGAATGACAATACACATGGTTTATATAAAACAATTCTAAAGCTATTGAAATTCTATAAACAACTGAGTAACGGGTGTTCATAACCCTTCTGGACTCAATTAAACCATAATAAGAAAGCATTATTCAAAACCCATCACTTAGGCATTTCATCAAACATATAGGAACCAAGAATTTAGCATGGGGATACTTTTAAACATGGGGGAATAGCAAGATTACATGAAAAAAACACAAATTTAGGGATTTAACATGAAAGTTTTAATACACAAATCATATAAGGGATCACTCCATTGAAAACCACTTGCAACATAACTTAAAATCGAAATCAATAACAACTCCATGGAGACAATTCATCATAAACATGTAAAAACTTATAATTTGATTTTAAAAGGGGGTTGTTGGACTCCATGGGTGAAAAGGACCCATGGATGAACATCAGCCATATATTAAAACTTTAATCTTGAAAGAGAAATAGCTTTTCTTGAATGTTCTTGGATTGGGAAGAACAATTTCTTGGTTTTGATGAAGGAAAGGCTTGAATCTTATTCTTGGGAGATGATCTTGAGAGGGAGCCCTAATATTTTTATTGAGAGTGTATGAAAGGATTTTGAGATGTTTAACTGATGAAATAGGGGAAAAGTAACACCCCTTGAGGGTTATAAGTCGTGGGATGGGAGTTATAAGGGGATAGAAAAATCCCTTAAAATAAAATTTTACAGACAAGTCTTGACTGTCCTTATGGGTCTATCATACGACTCATTTGGTCTGGGTACGAGCTATACTTGGCAACTTGTATGCTGGACAGTGTCTGACCCAGCTTGACAGTGCTTCAGTATTTCAGCCATAACTTTTTACTCCAATGTCGTGGTAAGGCGAAATTGATATCATTGGAAAGATAATTCAATTATCTATCTATTATTGGGTATTGATCTAAAAAATTCTATGCAAAACAAAAGTTATGATTGTTTAAAGATGCCTATGGTGATATACATCCCCAAAACTCAATCACTAAGGAAGGTTTTGACTTATTGATAAGCTAGGAGCTATTTGAGGACTTAATATATGTCTAAGTAACTTGTAAAGCTATAAAAAACATAAGACCTAATTCTTGGATTGTCTACTGGTCAGGGTACGGGTCACATCTTAAGACTCGTATGTTAGGATACGACTAGTATCCATGACTTGTATCTTGGACAAAACCTCAAAGAGTCCATAATGATGTCCTTACGACTTGGATTCATATGACTCATACCCCTCTACATGATTTTCAGGGGACAAGTCATACCTGGAACATAATATAAATTCAAAGATATTATCTTGGATACGAATGTCATATACCAATCGTGAGAGTCTTTACGAATTTAAAGAATGAGTCATAAGTTGTAACACCCCGAAATCAGGTCCCGAGATGTCACACGGTGCTTAGGATCACAAGTGACCCCAAACTAACACTTCTACTTGCATAAATCATAAGCAACTGAACAAAAAGTATAAATCTATACAAATCTGCAGAAAATAACTCTTTTCTGAATATGATAGATACAAAACTAAATTTACAAGATTATAACTCTGCTTTTACAACCAAAACTGAAATGAAATACATCAACTTCTACTGACTATCTATAAAGCCTCTACTAGTACTGACTATAGGTAGCTGGGATATGACTCCCGACTATCCCAACTCAATATGGATGGATAAAGAAAATACAACACTTCTTGAACTATATAACTAACTCAAGCCCTTGAATCAGAAAGACTCGTCACCTGTTGACTGGATGTCGCGAACTGACTGAATCTGAAGATGTAAATTATACCTTGTACCTACATTCCGAGAAAATATAGCCCACATACGAATATATGGGTCAGTACCATGGAAACGTACCGATCGTATGGGGGTGAAATGCATATATAAAATAATATCTTAATATCATCACAGTTTATAAAATTATACATGCTGATATAAATGACTCACTTAGCTCGAATTAAATGATTGAAATCATGGATGAACAATACATGTAAAATAAAACAAGTGAGTCATTACGATAAGTTCTCAATTCACTCTCATCTCGTTTTTAAATCATCAAATCAATCAAATCTCATAACAATTCTCTTTAGAATATATCCTTTCAATCTTTCAAAAACAACAACTTTCTCAAACTCAGTCTTTCAAGTGAATATATTTTCATGTTAGATAGAGGAGTAAACACACACACACATTGGGTGTCTCTCATAACCGACATGAACTATGTGAGCTACATGGAGCCCAACGTTCTACCCATATTAGGGAGAGTTGCCTTATTTCTTACCATCGGAGTAGGACTTTAAATTATCAATCCAAACATTAGTGATCACAATATAAATCAGCGTTAGGCTCATATCCTATGGGGGCACATAGTTCTAAGGAAGTACCAAAACAGTAAAACCTCCCTTTCGATGCTAAAGACTACTCCCAGACTTAGCTCAGATCTTTTAAAAAGAAAATCCACTAATAAACAGTTCAACAATTCACAACAGGAGCCATCTTGCTACCCTTTTCATAATAATCAATAAAAGTGGATTTTTTTCTCATCTCGGGTTCAAAAACAACCCTTTTTACGACCGAAAGGTCAAAGCTTCTTCATCATCTCAAATCATTCAAACTCAAGGTGTTTATAACACATGATTTCTCAAAAACAACAATCTCAAATAGGGTTCAAAACTCATGTCTCAATATCACATTAAAACTTTTCAAGATTCAAGCTTTACATCATAAATATATATAAATCCCTTCAAAATCTGGAAAATTCAGTTATAAGGCACAAAATATCATCATTCTCATATAATTCTTCTTCTAAAATATCAAAAATATCATAATCTCTTGATAATCAATATAGGATATAAGTTCATGCTTCAAAATCATAGTAACATATATGAAATCCATAACTTCATAAAAGAAAGTATTTTTGGGCACAAGAACGAAAGAGTGTTCTTCTTGAAAAACCCTACATACCTTAAAGTTGAAGCTTTAAATGACTTTTCGAATGACGTAATGCTATTCACAAACTTTTGGGTGTCCCTCATAGTCTTTATAACGGGGATTCCGAATATGTAAAAATTATAGAATTCTCACGGTTGAATTTGTAGCTATTGCGGTTTTTATGTTAAACCCCTAAAGGTTTTTCTTGGTGATTTTGAGAGAAAGTAAACTTATTTTGATGTTGTGAGAGTTTAATCCTGTGTTATAGACATATATCGGGGTGTTTTTAGCACTTGGAAGTGAGGTATGCGGCGCACAACCAATGGTAGACCTTAAGGTATGCGTCACACACCTTATGGCAGACATTTAAGTGTGCCTCGCACTCCCAATCGCACACATTTGATTGGGCGGCGCATTGCCCATCGCACACCCTTACTGTCTCTTACAAAAATTGGCATAACTCTTCGCTCGGGTATCGGATTTTTGTAAAATTGGCATCGTTGGAAAGCTAATTCAATTATCTACAATTTGATAGGTCTTGGTATGAAAATATTCCATGTATATTAAGATATATTCAAGTTTGAAGTTGACCCTTGTAGAATCGAATGTCAAACTTTGGATGAATCATTTGGTCTTAGCTCAACCTTGTTCTAGGTCATTGATATAAACATTTTCCACCTATAAACTACTCCATAGACTAGGATAATGATAATGAAACTTGTATTCACGTGAGAATCACTTGGATTACATCTTAGATGCGCAGGAACGATGGTTAGAATTCTAGCACGAAAATATGGCGTATTACATTATCTCCCCCTTGGGAAAATTCATCCTTGAATGTGGATAATTAACCTGAAACAGAGAGGAATATTAGTCTTCAAGCTATCATGTGTAACTGATAGAACTGAATCTCTGGATCTCAAGAATAATGAGCTACTAAACTGGTCTGCAAGTGCATGAATCCTTAAGAAAAATAACTATATGGCTAAGATAGAAACGAGAGTGTCAACTTATGAGTAACCACTACTTTGCATTGGATTTGATCTCATGAGAAAGGATAAGAGGTTTATGACATGAAAACTCGAGGTATTATAACATCCCCCTCTTGGGATCGTTTGTTCCCGAATGATAATAATTTGATGAAAATACTAGGAAGAGACTGTGATATTAGACAAGATACTTACGAAATGAATCATGACTTAATATCTGAAACTGAAACTGATGCATGAACTGAGCTGAATTCATAATTTAATTGGACACAAACACATTGTCTCTTGGAATGTACATACGTATAAGACTGCGGATAGTAAGACTAGCTGGAAAATTAATAATCTATAGGAGCTTATCTCCTTGCTTGCTAAACTAGATTACAGGCTATATGGACTGGATCATACTGACTACCCATACTCAAATGGAGTATTTCTTCAACACATTTTTATGAAATTCTATTGACATTAGGGATCTAAGAATTTTGGGCATGCTCTAAACAAGATATTTGACTAAGGAATTACAACATTGATATAACTCTATAGCATGGAATATAATTATATAACTCATAAACTAGGATAGGATTGCTAGGCCATAGGCAACGCAACTTCTTACTTTCAAGCTTAGCATCACTTCTCAAATGCTCTCTCAACTATACTATTTCCCTTAAATACCATACTCATTTGATTCAACTTATAATTCTCATATTGGCACTGAAAAATCTTTCTACTAAGGTCTAAACTAAACTAAGTTCCCTCACCACGATCAAGCCTAACATTAAATCACATGATACAACATGCCAAACCACAATACTAGTCTAAGCCACAAGGTTCAATATTCTATATCTTCTTAGAGCTCACACCCTAAGCATAACATGCCTTACCACTTCAATGACTAATTTAAACTTTTGATATGGATTCACTAGTGCATATTGCATTCATCATCTTACATCCAACATGACATTCAAGCCTATCATTAAAAATCTCATATAACTTTAAGGCAAATACCCCTAAAGGCATACTTCGCATATTCTCTAAACCTTTATCAACAACAATTTTCTTGCACTATTCTTAAAAACATGCACATAATTTCTAACTAACCATGACATGTATCAAAGATGTGGCCTCTATCTTACTTCACACTTTAGCCTTAGCTAAAAAAGCATAAATAATCTTTCTTAATGAGGGTCATCAACTCTCTCACATCTAAACCATTGCTTGTCCACTATCATCACCACTATCTTAACATAGGAAGAGGTCACCGAAGTGCTAACACATATGAACTAGAAGCATGAAAACTACAATACATAACATTAACACTTATCTTTGTCCTGAGGAATAAAATATCAAAGGCATGGATTCATTAAAGAGATCTAAGCTGAGGACATACATGATATAATGGAAACTTCACTAGTATCATGAGTTTTAAAATGGTCATACTCTGAAACATGAGTTCATACTTATCATGAGATTTTAACATAAGACTGGAGTTCATAGATTCATGAGAGATAAATCGAATCATAGAGTAAAGCTATTACATGCTTGCTAGAAGCTGAGAATGGGTTTGAGCATACATGATGGGTATAAGCATAGGCCTGTGGCATGGATTTATCACGCAAGTGATGGATTTGATGTTGAAATGACTGAAATCCAAGGAATAATCTAGAGTAAAAAAGGGTCACTATTTCATCATAACTCATTATTGACATGTATCACAATCTAATTATCAAAACTTGGTTTGGTTCTTCACTAACCATCTCCCCCTTAGGTCAAAGCTAGTATTCTAAGCATGATGATCTACTCCATATCCTCGAGATTAAGCCATAATTTCATCATTCTAATATCTACACATAAATGCTAAACTCACAAGAATAAACTAATTTCTAACTTACCAACTTCATTCTTGAACAACCCGTCCATATGTCATCCTTAACTTTCTAGCTTCAATAATCATCATCAAAGACTTACACTCTCACTTGCAACCGTACCTACATCTCTAATAACATAATCATAGCCTACCAAGATCAAACTTCTATACTTATATTTTCCCCAAATCATGAGAATAACAATCATACTTAAAAGGCTCAACATCTTCAATCGAACTCCTTAACATAGTTATCAAGAACATCATAAATTATCTAACTAGCCTTTCTCCACCTAGCAACTCAACGTTACTACTAACCACATAATATGCAACAATCGTCAAAAAATAATGTATCCCCATAGAACCTTGGTCACATCTCTACATCATACTTAATTATGAACACATGATCTTACACTCTTGCATACACTATTCAGGCCTACTAGATAACCTTCATATAACTAGCATCAACAATCGAACTATCCACTGTTCAACTTAATGTCTAGTGCTAAACATGATTTACAACCCAATCTCAGACACAATTCTCACTTCAAAACTAAATAACACAATATTAAGAAAAACTAGTACACAATGACAATCAATCATAATCATATAACCTATCTTATTCATAATCCGTTAACACATCTCCCTTCTTCAAATCATTACTATTTACCTATCTTTACACCTAAATTACTTTCATAGCTCTATAAATTTCAACTAAACTTTCTCTTGCAATCTCAGGAAAACCTAAATTAACAATACTCAACCACCAAGTACTTTCACCAATAAACTGTACTTTTCTAGCACCACAAATAGTATCAACAACCCTTTTCATACTTAAAGCAAACCACAATCCACCTTAACAAAAATCTCCTTCTCTAACTTTCACTAAACTGACAAACAAGGATATATCACTTCATTACTAATTCAATCATGAGCAAAAATTCAGCTATACATATTCAATAAATTGCCCTTACCACCATTCTTGCCACTACAATTCTAAACCCACAAGTTCAACTAACATAAGACTTTCAACTAAAAGTTACTATTTCTATCACTACACAGAAACCCACACTTTCAACTAACACCAGAACAACAAGATAAATAACAAGTTGCTAGTGAATCAAAATAGGCCTCACATGGCTTCACTAGACTTTGGTTTTGTGTTTTGATTAAGAAAATTATATGAATAACAAAGCAACTAAGCTAGTGAATTGAAATAGGCCTCACACGACTTCACTAGACTTTGATTTTTCACAAACATAATGATAATAAGATTACATATTACAAGAGATTGAAACTTGACACACAATATTCAACGATCTAAGAATACACCTTACTCTGTCTTAATTAAATAACTTATAAGAACGAAGGCATAACTTAAATTTGAAGGACTTATAAAATACTAGAAGGCTTCTCTCAAGCCATTTTATGAAACTTCTGCCTGCAAATATAAGAGCATTAATTGAGGAGAAAATTGGAAATTGCCGAACATGTTACCTCAAAAATAGTAGATAGATAGAGAAGTATAGATTATCATTATGGATTTTGAGGAGAAATTTGAATGCATATCTGACTCAGGCTTAGGCCTGATAAAGCACTTCTATTTTTGAAACTCAAAAGTACTGATAGGATACTTTTGTAGCTCTCTTACAATTCCATAACTATCTATGGAGAATTAAGCTCAACTGTTTCTGATACCTTGGAAATAAGGCAGAGATGGCCTAACTAGAGTAAGATGAGAATCTGTATAAGTTTCTTAGAGAACTTTCTATAACATGATTTAAGACTTGAAAGAATAGAGACATTTCCTAAATGCCCTGTAGCCTCTCGAAGAAAAGTACAGACGTCTCTATACCGTTCCGCAAGACTCCACTAGACATGGCTTCGTAGACACCCTAGGACACTTGAACTCTGTCCTCTGATACCAAGTTTGTAATGCCCCAAAATCGGGTCCCGAGACGTCACACGGTGCTTAGGATCATAAGTGACCCCAAGCTAACCCTTCTACTGGCATAACTCATAAGCAACTGAACAAAAAGTATATATCTATACAAATCTATGAAAAATAACTCTTTTCTGAATATGATAGATACAAAACTAAATTTAAAAGATTACAACTCGGCTTTTACAACCAAAACTGAAATGGAATACATCAACTTCTGCTGACTATCTATGAAGCCTCTACTAGTACTGACTATAGGTAGCTGGGTCATGACTCCTGACTATCCCAACTTAATATGGCTGGATAAAGAAAATACAACACTTTTTGAACTGTATAACTAACTCAAGACTTTGAATCAAAAGGACTCATTACCTGCTGACTGGATGCTGCGAACTGATTGGATTTGAAGATGTACACTATACCTTGTACCTACATTTTGATAAAATGTAGCCCACATACAAATATGTGGGTCAATACCAGGGAAACGTACCAAGCATATGGGGGTGAATTATATACATAAAATAATAGCTTAATATTATCACAGTTTATAAAATTATGCAGGCTGATATAAATGATTCACTTAGCTCGAATTAAATCATTGAAATCATGGATGAACAATACATGTAAAGTAAAACAAGTTAGTCATTACGATAAGTTCACAATTCACTCTCATCCCATTTTCAAATCATCAAAGCAATCAAATCTCATAACAATTCTTTTTAGAATATATCATTTCAATATTTCAAAAACAACAACTTTCTCAAAGTCAGTCTTTCAAGCGAATATATTTTCATGTTAGATAGAAGAGTACACATACACACACATTGGGAGTCTCTCATAATCGACATAAACCATGTGAGCTACATGGAGTCCAACGTTTTCCCCACATTGGGGAGAGTTGCCCTATTCCTTGCCATCGGAGTAGGACCTTAAATTATCAATCCAAACACTAGTGATCACTATATAAATCAGCCTCAGGCTCATATCCTACGGGGGCACGTAGTTCTAAGGAAGTACTAAAACAACTATACCTCCCGCTCGGTGCTAAAGACTACTTTTGAACCTAGCTCAGATCTTTTCAAAATAAAATCCACTAATAAATGGTTCAACAATTCACAACGGGAGCCATCTTGTTACCCTTTTCATAATAATCTGTAAAAGTGGATTTTTTTCTCTTCTTGGGTTCAAAAACACCCCTTTTTACGATCAAAAGGTCAAAGCTTCTTCATCATCTCAAATCATTCAAACTCAAGGTGTTTATAACGCATGATTTCTCAAACACAACAATCTCAAATAGAGTTCAAAACTCATGTCTCAATATCACATTAAAACTTATTAAGATTCAAGCTTTACATCATAAACATATATAAATCCCTTCAAAATCTGGAAAATTCAGTTATAAGGCACAAAATATCACCATTCTCATATAATTCCGCTTCTAAAATATCAAAAATATCATAATCTCATGATAATCAATATAGGATATAAGTTCATGCTTCAAAATCATAGTAAAACATATGAAATCCATAACTTCGTAAAAGAAAGTATTTTTGGGCACAAGAACGAAAGAGTGTTCTTGTTGAAAAACCCCACATACCTTACACTTGAAGCTTTGAATGACTTTTGGAATGACGTAATGCTATTCACGAACTTTTGGGTGTCCCTCATAGCCTTCGTAACGGGGATTCTGAATATGTAAAAATTATACAATTCTCACGGTTGAATCTCTAGATATTGGGGTTTTTATGCTGAAACCCTAAAGGTTATTCTTCGTGATTTTGAGAGAAAGTAAACTTATTTTGATGTTGTGGGAGTTTAATCCCGTGTGATAGACATATATAGGGGTGTTTTTGGCACTTGGAAGTTAGGTATACGGCGCACAACCCATGGCAGACCTTAAGGTGTGCTTCGCACACCTTATGGTAGACATTTAAGTGTGCCTCGCACTCCCAATCGCACACATTTGATTGGGCGGCGCATTGCCCATCGCAAACCCTTACTGCCTCTCACAAAAATGGTCATAACTCTTCGCTCGGGTATTAGATTTTTGCGAAATTTGTATCGTAGGAAAGCTAATTCAATTATCTACAATTTGATAGGTCTTGGGATGAAAAAATTCCATGTATATTAAGAGACATTCATGTTTGAAGTTGAACCTTGTAGAATTGAATGTCAAACTTTAGATGAATCAATTGGTCTTAGCTCAACCTTGTTCTAAGTCATTGCTATAAACATTTTCCACCTCTAAACTACTCCATAGACTAGGATAATGATCATGAAAATTGTATTCATATGAGAATCACTTGGATTACATCTTAGACACGCAGGAACAATGGTTAGAATTCTAGCATGAAAATACGAGGTATTACATAAGCGATCCAGAAACCAGGAGAAATATAGGGTATTATAGTAAATAAATCACCCCATGGAATAGTCATACTGATCAAACTTCGGATAGTAAGACTAGATAAAAAATGAAAAACTATAGAAGTTTATCTGTCTGATTACTGAACCAAATTTTTGGCTAAACAAGCTAACCTATTCTGAAAGTTTATAACTTAACTGTGAAGTGATATCTGATGACATGAAATTTTTAAGTCACCGCAAAAGGAATATTTATTACCTTCAACACTCCTTGTTAGAAGTTCTAATAATATTAGGGAGCAAAATATTTTGGGCATAATTTGAGTGAGATATCTGAATAAGGAATCACAACATGGCTATAACTCTATAACATGGAATATAGGCATACAAAATATAAGTTAGGATAGAATTACTATAACTTAGGCAATGTAACTACTAACTTTTAAGCTTAGCCACACTTCTCAAATGCTCTCTCAACTACATTGTTCCTCTTAACTACTACACTTCATTTGATGCCACTTATAATTTTCATATGGGTATTAATAACTCTTTCTACAACAGTTTAAGTTGAACTAAATTCACTTACCATGTTCAAGCTTAACCCAAAGTCACAAAGTACTAGGTACAACATCATAATAATAGTCTAAACCACAGATTCAATATCCTATATGTTTTCAGAGCTCTTATCTCAAGAATAAAACTTCTTACCACTTCAACAACTAAATTTAATCTCTTACTAGGAATTCACTAGTGCACAATGCATTTATCCACTTATATACCTACATGATATTCAAAAATAATTATTATGACTAGATATGAAATTCTAGGCAACCAACCCACCTAGGAATTTTCCCATATTCTCTAATATATCTATCAATAACAACTTTGATGCACTATCCCCAAGAAGACTCACCTAGAATTGTCAACTAACTATGACATATGCCAAAGCCTTGCCTCAATCTTCCTTCACACTTATAGCCTTAGATACAAAAAAGCAAATAATAATCTTTCCCTAATAAGGAACATTTACTCTCTCCCATCTAAACCATTGTTTATCTATTTTAATCAGCACTATCTTTACATAAGGAGAGGTCACTGAAAGGTTAGAACATAAGGACCTGAAGCATGAAAAAATACTATACATAACTTTAACACTTAACTGAGGTCTGAGGAATAGAGTATCAATAATATAAATTCATTAAAGAGATCTAAACTAAGAATATACCTACCATAATTCAAATTTTCACTGGTTATTAAAGGTGAACCATGAGTTTTAGGGACTGGGATACTATAAAACATGAGTACATGAGTCACGAGCTATATGACTTGAGATTTGAATTCATAAATTCATGGAATATAAGTCATACTTTTGAGTGAACTAGCACTCCTTATACTAGGAACTAGGAATGTACATAATTCTATATAAATTATACGAATACGATCTATGATCACAGAGCTGCCTTGTAAGGTAAAGTAGAGTGTCGCAGTGATAGAAGTACAAAATTTGTACTAAGATAAGAATGGGCCCTGCATCTTCCTCCACTAGTATTGTTTTAAAAATCACTGGCATCGCTACTAAAATCTGATAACCTAACTTAATTGCTTATCTATCACCCCCTTCATATTTAAGTCATCATTCTAAGTCTGTGGACCTAGGAAAATAAAGTCTGAACTGAACTTCAATGACTCTACTATAGATCTCATGATATAATCAGTACACATAAATACTAAACTCCTATTGAAAGACTATACCTAAAAGTATAAAACAAAAACCCATTGCTAGTACTTCTTTCTGAGATGAAACCCTTAACTTTTTATAGCCCCAGTAGTCGTCATATAATAACTTAAAATCTAATTAACTTAGGTCCTTCTAAATTATTACAATATGTTGAGTACGGTACACACCTTTTCCATTTATAATTCCACACTACTTTTTCTATTAGCTTGATCATCCACAATTCAAACTTAAATACTAACACTCAACATGGATAGCCATACATCTTCTCATACTCTAATAACCACTTACTACTTCTGGGTAGGAATCACAAAATACTAATCCACATAGAATTTATGAACATACTCAACCTTAGAAAACTTCTCTATCTTTCTGGTCGCTTTCTAATCTTTATCCTAACTAAAGCATTAGTATACTCTATGTCTCCATTAATTAGTACATCTCTCTTAAAGTGCTATTATAAATTCTACACAACGCCTTTTGTCCCCATGGATACATAATTACAAAATTCAAATAAACACTATCCCCACTTCACTACTGCTACATTTCCAGGCTCATGCTCCTAACTCTAGGTTATGCTGTTGTACGATTTTTGAGAAGCAATTTCAGAGCATATATGACTTTGGCTAAATGTATGATTTTAATAAATAACAATGAACTCTTTCAAAGTTTTGAAGTTAAAGGCACTAATAAGATCCTTTCGAGACTGCATGCAATTTAATTACTATCTATAGGAACTATCTAAGAAAACTTTATCGGTAGGAATTCAAGCTTAACTATTTGTATTACCTAAAAATTTAGACAAAGTTGGAATGAATGCAAAAATGTAATAATTTGTATAAGTATCCTGGAGAACATCTCTACTACACAATCTTAGATATGAAAGAAGGGGAACATTTCTTAAATATCTTGTAGCCTCTAGAAGAAAAGTGCAAATATCTATGCATCATTCTGTAATACTCTATTAGACATTACTTCATAGACACCCTACGATACTTGAACCCTATGTTTTGATACCAAGTGTATCATGACCCAAGACTACCCCCTAGTTGTAACCTAGTGCTTAGAACTACAAGTGATCTCAAGCTACCCCATAGTACTAGCATAATGCTTGAGTAGCTTATTAAAATGTATATAAAAGAAAAATTGAATGAGCGGAAGAATAATCATGAGATAACCTATTTCAATACACTACTATTAAAAGTTTAAAACATTATAATCTGAAAGAAGAGAAAACTCAAACTACATACAACGACTCCAACTGACCATCTATGAAGCCTCTACTAATACTGACTATAGTTAGTCGGGACATGACCCTTAACTATCCCTTATCAATACAAAAGAATAATAAAATAAAATAAAATAACTACAACAGACTTTAGTCCTTGAAATATGAGAACTCATCCCCGACTGATTGAATGCTATGATCTTCTTGTCTATTATCCTGTTGTAAGCACCTGAATTAATATCACATAAAAAATATAGATAGAAGAGGTATGCTATCAGTACTTTGGAATGTACTAACTATGTGAGATATGCATTAGTCATGAAAATACTTAAAATATGATTTAAGACTGAGGACACAAGCCATTTTCTAAATATACATATAAAACATGTCTGTACAAAAATTTATAAGGCATAGTGAAATTTCAAAATCATGAGCTAAAACATTTTTATAAACTAGGAATAGGTAGAAACATGAATACTACGTTTAATATAAAGATAAAGCTGAATATATTGTAAAAGTATACTGAGGGTCATGTATGAACTCTGGGTTTAAAATTGTGGAATGTGAACTGATGCAATGGACAAATATAAACATATACTGTATAAAACTAAATAACTAAATTACTGAATACAAGGTCATGCATTTTTGAACCGAAACATAAGTTGATCATAAAATGAGGACTCTGGGAGGTAACAATAACTGACATACCCAAATTTAAGAAAATTAGGGTCCAACCTATTACCCTAGCTTGAAGGGTGCTAGTACTTTACCTAGGGTACCAACACTGGCTGGCCTAGATCTACTAAACTAATATCCCAAAAGGACTGAGGTGTCCTACCAAAACTGATGTTGGAACTCTTTTATAACGTATGATAGACCTATAGTTCTATAACTTAGGGACTGATACTAACGGTCTCTGCCTAACTAACGGGGAAGCCTTCATCCCTGCGTTCACTTAGAACTAAGTGCCACTTCCAACTGAACGACATTAAAAATTGATATATATGCTCAATATAACATTATTCTTAAAAATAGACACATATGCGTAATCTATAATTTTCAAAACATGTCAATTGGTTCATGCATGAAATTCTATATATTGGGCATTCATAACCCACTAGCTCTTATTAATGAAACTGAACATGATAATATTAAAAGCTAATCATAATAGAAAATTTTATACTTTAAGCTAAAAGTCAACGATTTATCAAGAAAAGGGGAATTCATGATTCTGAGTATGAGAGGATGCTACTCTCATGAGAAAACATGTTTTCATGGTTTAAGTGCAAAATAAACTGAAGAAATTAGGTAAAACTCATATAGCTTGATCATATTCTTTAAATATTAACTAATATCGTGTAAAACATGCTTGGATTTGAGAATAGCATGAATGATATGATATGGGTCTGAGAAATCATGAGTAATCACTAAAACATTCTTTTGAGTGAAAATTATATCATGGGGTATTGAATTTAAGATTAGAATAACACTTGGATAAAAGTTCTAGTTAATGAAAATCATAAAATTCATGAACAAAAGTAATAATTTGGGCATGAGGATGAAAGGAGATCTTATTAAATATCTAAATACCTGATTACTGTTGATTCTTGAATTGAAGTTTTGAGGATTTGAATTTGGAGATGAAAAACCCTAGTTTCTTGCTTTGGAGAAGAGAAAATCATATGTTTCTTCAGTATTTGTGTGTTGTGTTGAGAATGAGGGATTTGAAGTTTTTTTGGATTTAAATTCATCCTTAGAATAGCTTAAATTATGTAATTTTGTGGTTAAAAGAGTGAGAAAAGACCAAAAAAACCCTTAGAAACCGCCTTGAAAACTCTTGGAAGCTGTCTCGATGATTTAGGTCACGACTCATAAGGTCTGGCCATGAGATGTGACTTAATTCATGGTCAGGAACCTAATTTCATCCTACACTTCCCAGATCATGAATCCCTCTTAACGACCCATGATGTCTAATCTCGAGTTATTATCAAGGTCATGGTCACTAGGAGCTCTAACAGTGCTTCAATAATTTTGTCATAACTTTTTACTCAGATATTGTATTGAGGCAAAATTGGTGGAGTTGGAAAGCTAATTCAATTATCTATCTGATGGTGGGTCTTGATCTTGAAAATTCTTAGTAACCCAAATGTTATGATAGTTTGAATCTTACCTTAGTTATATTGTTCACAAGAATTTAATTACTAAGAGATGTTTTGATTTGTGTATAAGATATGAGTTATTTAAGGCCTTAATGTATGTCTAATCACTAATAAAACTACCATAACATAAGATTTGATTTTTTCATGAACTTAAAGCATGGTTTAAGTATTGGCTTCAATTTTTGTGATGTTACAACTAGAGAGATTCATGTAGTTAAAGTTTAGTGGAGGCACCGCCCAGTAGAGGAGGCTACTTGAGAGAACGAGAGAAAGATGTCGATACACTATGCACACCTATTCAATACTTTAGGTAGATCCTATTCCTTTACTTCCGCGGACAAAATTTTCTTAGTAGTGGATATTGTAATGACCCTTTAGGATATTTTTTTTATTTCTTCTTATTTTTATCATTTTGTGACTTACTGGGATTGATAGTTTATCTACCGAACAGTTCGTTTGGTTTTAAATTCAATTTCCTATTTTAAAGTCTTCGCTGGTTTCAAATAGACATTGGGTGAAAATTTCAGTCAAACAATCTTATATGCCAATTATGACTGTTCCAAAAGCTATATAATGTCTATTTTAGGCTAGGAGGACTCTTGGTTTAGGTTTCGAGGCACCCAAGCTCATTTTGAACTATTGTCCAAAAGGTTAAGAAAATAAAATATAAGCGTGGGGCCTACTTTTCATCAAAACGACCTTATATGGAAATGTCGTTGCTTTCTCCCCCTGAGAGAGATGTGGCATTTTGGTTATTACCGCATAGCTTCTAGAATTAAGTTCCCAAGGGGCCTGTAAGTCATTTTCCTCAACCCAATTCATCCTTAACACTATTTGGAATTTCCATAGGGGAATTATTTTCCCCTTCCTCTCAAAATGACTCTGAAGAAACCCTCTTACTTTACCAAGAACAAAATCAAAGCCCCTTTCTCAAGAAATCAATATTTCAAGCTTCCAAGTTCAATAAACCCTTAATAAATCTTCATGAAACCAACTATTAAGGTATGCGAGTATTCATCAATGGGCTATTTCACCCATTGACCCCAAAAACCTCCTATTTTATTTATTAGCAAGTGATTCTGTTTCTAGATTGTTCAGTGTTTGCTTAACTTGCCTAAGTTCTTCATTTATGTATAATAATTCTGTTTGAAGATCTTGTATTGTTGTTTTAGACTTATGTTCTTTAAATTTATTTAGTATATTTTTCATATTAAAGGGTTCAATAATTTCTTTATTATCAACCTGTTGATCAAGAATAATATTTTTTAAGGCTATTAAATATTTTCTCCTAAGATTTGGATCTTCTAGATGATCTATCATGTCAAATAAATACTCTTTCTCTTTATTACTATTGGTGATAACATTTATAGAATGACTGTCACAAGTGCAAATTGCACCGCTACAACTACAATGGTCTGTTAATTCACTACTATCTGAACTGTATGCAACGTTAAGTTGATTATCATCACTAAGACTTTCTTCAAAAGAAGAACTATTTTCATTGTATTATCTCTTTTTAGTTGATTTTTAAGTTTAATCTTTGTACATATTTCTAGTCCTATGACATTTACAAAACATATAATATCACCATAAGTTAAATTACTATAAGTTTTTTCCTCAAATCTATATTTTAATTTTTTTTCTAACCTTTTCTGCAAATAAAGTTGGTAAACCACTTATAAATTTTTTTTTCTAATAATCATGATTAAAATCTTATCTAACCATGACCTTGTTGAGGAAAACGTCTTTATACCATCGAAAATCGTCCAACTTTGGACATGATAAATTTGATAATATTTTAAACTTCTATCTTGAAAAATCTGAGGTTCTCCTATAAAATGTTTAGCTATACTATAAATTAATGTGGCAGTGACATCTTCTAAGACTTGATTTTCAACTGTTGGCCTATTGACTCAGTCTTAATAGCTTGAGTAATAGTTGTAGCACTTAGAATTCTTTGTCTATTATTATCTGTGAGGTAATTATTCCACTAATATTTTATAGTACCTGTAAAACCAGATATAATCATAAACTAAAAATTTAATAAGTCCCACTACAAGTGAAATGCTAGGAGTAAGAGATTCCCTATGCATGATTAGGTCAGATGTAATATTTGAACCTGACTTTGAATATTTAGATAAATTATGGAGTAGCCCAAAATAATCTAATAAAAAGAAATGGTATAAACAAAAATATTCATTAAAAGAAAGATATTCTTTTAGAGAAAAATGGTGCAATGATATGAAAAGATTAAGATTTAATATTAAATATTTTAGTGGCTTGAAATCAGATGAAAATTAGATGATCAAAAGGATTCGTTAAACATGATTGTTAATAAATGGTATACTACTAGTAATAAAGTTGTAGAATCAGTAATTCCATTAGAAGAAATTAGTCTGCCAGTAGATGGTAGTGTTGTTACTGTATCACCTTTTAAATTAAATATAATAGATACTAAAGGTTATCCTACAAATAAGGATATAAATAAAATACTCAAACAAAATGGTTATACAAATCAATTATTACATATAATATCGAATTCTATTCTCGAAGCCAAAAATAAATCAACTTTTAAAGATAAATCAAGTTCTTCTTACTAGGAGAAAAAGTTGAAAACTCACCCAACATTTACATTACCAGAATTGTCCAAAGATGATATTCCTATATTTGAAGAAGACTCTAAAGTTACCTATGACAGTATAGGAGAAAATAATAAAAAAACTAGAATCTCAATCAAAATCCACTAATAATATAGATTATAATAGTATATGATGGAACTATGAAAAAATATGACATAAAACTAAAGATTGCGGAATCCTAAATAAAATAAAGAAATGATAAATCACTTAGAACTAAGAGAATAAATGACTAATGAGTTATGTTGTACTTTTAAAGAAAATGAAAATAATTCATTTTCAAAAGAAAATATTAATAGCGTTTGCAGTAATAAATTATCTAACCATTGTAAATGCACCGGTACACGTTGCACTTGCAATAATCGTTCAATAAATGTTGTTACTAATAGCAACAAGGAGAAAGAAGCCTAATTTGATATAATCGATCACTTAGAAACCCAACCCTTAGGAGAAAATATTTAATAGCCTTAAAAAATATTATTCTTAATCAACAGTCTGATAAAATATTAACTGAACCCTCTAACATGAATGATATGTCAAATAAATTTAAGGAACAAAAATCAGAAACAACTATACAGGACCTCCAAATAGAGTTACAATACTTAAAAGGGAAGCCAAAAAAATCAAGTAGGGATTTAGCAATGAATCACTTGCTCATACTAATAATTTAACTTCTAATAAAAACCCTGAACCATATCAATTAGAGCTTGGAGAGACATCAAAAATAAAAAAGAATAATGAAGATCTTAGGTCTCACAAAAATCAATAAAAAATGGACAAATTACAAAAGATAAAGGACAAAGTTTCCATATACTCATTATAAATAAAAATTACACAATTCAAAAAGTGGCAATATTACATACAGAAACCAATCGAAACTGGATCGTTGAAGGAATAATCCCCACTAATAACCTTGAAAAGGGTACTACAAAATTATTCTCTGCAATAGGCAAAAGATTAAAAATAAATTATAAACTACACAATGCACACATCTACAATGATGAAATTTGTTTCATAAATGACTTTGTAATAACAAAAAATATAAATGAAGAAATAATTTTAGGTCTACCTTTTATAAATCAAATAAAACCTTATACTGCCAAATTAGATGGCATCCACACCACTATTTTGGGGAAAAAGATTATTTTTTCTTATCTAAATAGTTTACCAAAAGAAGAAAGTGACCTTATAAAAAATAAAACGGTCTTTAAAATGAATTTAATTTTGCAACAGAGAAATTTTAAAAAGAACGAAATAAAAATAAAAAAAATTGAATCCTATTTAAAAATCATGAAAGTAGAAGCAAAGATTAAAAATCTACAAGAAGTAATAAAGCGAGAGGTTTGCTAGAATTTTCCTAATGTCTTTTGGGAAAGAAAAAGACATATTGTTGAATTACCCTATATTGAGGGATTTGACGAAAGAATAATTTCAAAATAAGCAAGACCCATTCAAATGAACCATGAATTAATGAAGTACTGTAAAAATGAAATTAACAATTTATTAGATAAAAAAATTATGTGAACTTCTAAATCGCCTTGTAGTTGTTCAGGCTTTTATGTCAATAATAGTGCTGAAAAAAAAAGAGATGCCCCGAGACTTGTTATCAATTATAAGCCTCTTAATAAAGCATTAAAATGAATTAGGTACCCAATACCTAACAAGCGTGACCTTCTTAAAAGGACTTATAAAACTAATATTTATGGTAAGTTTGATATGAAATTAGGATTTTGGTAACTACAAATTGCAGAAAAAGATAAATATAAAATATCCTTCAATGTTACTTTTTTCACAATATGAATGGAATGTCATGCCTTTTGGACTAAAAATTGCTCCACCTAAATTTTAGAATATTACAAATAATATATTCAATCAATATAGTCATATATCTGTAGTTTATATAGATGATGTTTTGGTATTTTCTGAGGATATTGATCAACACTTTAAACATGTCCAAATCTTTTTCAAAATTGTCAAACAAAATGGACTAGTTGTCAGTGCTAAGAAGATTAAATTATTCCAAACCTCTATTAGATTTTTTGGTTATGATTTATATCAAGAAACCTATAAACCTATCTGTAGAGCCATAAAATTCTCCTCTAAGTTTCCAGATGAATTAACTGATAAAATCTAGTTTCAAAGATTCTTAGAAAGTCTCAACTATGTTGCTGATTTTATTCCTAATATTAGAAAGGTTTGTAAGTCACTTTATTAGCGTCTTAAAAAAATCCAGTACCTTGGGGAATAGAGCATACTAATGCAGTTAAAATAATTAAATCAATAGTTCAAAAACTTTCATGTCTAGGGATACCGCATCCAGAGGCTCTTATAATTTAAGAAACCGATGCCTCAGACATAGTATATGGAGGAATCCTTAAACAAAGGATTTCCATAGACTATATTGAACAATTAGTAAGGTTCATGTCGTGAATCTGAAATGATACTAAAAAAAAACATAGTACTATTAACAAAGAAATTTTTGCTATAGTGCTATGTATTACTAAATTTCAAGATGATTTAATAAACAAATATTTTTTACTAAGAGTGGATTGCAAAGAAGCCAAAGATGTTTTACAAAAGGATGTTAAAAATTTAATTTCTAAGCAAATATTTGCAAGATGGCAAGCTTTATTATATAGTTTTGCTTTTCAAATAGAATTTATAAAGGGAGAAAATAATTCTCTCCCAGATTTCTTGACTAGAGAATTTCTACAGGGAAATACTGCGAGCCCGAACTAATAAAAATAAAATCGTTGACACCTCCATTTCAACCTAAATATTAAAATATATTCAATATTGGTACAATTTCCATCTCTACAAAAGTATCCATCACTAGTTACTACTATTTAAATAAGTTCTTATCAATAAAAATATTTCTACCAAAAAATATTTTTTACAAAAATTAATTTAGAATAATAAATTTGTCAAATTATGGCACTAAAAACTTTAAATACCAGGGTTAAAAAAACCTTTTTGAAGCTATCAATATTAACACATATTATAAGATTCCATTAAATCTACCAGTATCTTTTAGATAAATAAACTCTCTAGTTTTCTAATAGGCAAAATGCTCTTCTAGACGCTTGTACTATGTCCATTTTGTAAGTTGGACACTTCCACTTACATGTTTGTCGTCTGGACCCTTGAATCCATTAAAAAGTAATATTTTAAATACTTTTTCGATGAGTGTAATACACTCGCCCACGTCAGCTGCTATGTCATCTGCCATATCATCTTCCACGTCATTTTTAATTATAAAAAATATTAAATATTAAAATTAATTAATTAATAAATAAATAAATTAAAAAACTCCAATCCCACCCTTCTTTTATTTCTCTCTCTACCCGTTTATTCTCTCTTTCTTCTTAATTCTCCCCTTCTCTTATTCCTTTCTCTCTTCCACTTTTTCCTTTCTTTCTTCTTAATTCTCTATTTCCTCTTCTTATTTTTATTATTAGAAAATGTTATGTTGGATAAGAATATTTGATCCTTCTTTTTCAAATTTGCAGTGATTTAAGGATGATGATTTTTGATGATCCAAAATTGTAGTTTTTGAAGGGTAATTAGACAGTGGTGATTGGAATGCAATGAAAATTGAAATCTAATTCCAAAATAATATAAATGAAACCATATCTACCATAAAATAATAGTATTTACTGGAAGTACGAGACCTGACCCGTTTGTGAATCGCTTGAATCTTATTGCCCGTCGGAGCTAATCTTAGGTCGTTGTTATTGGTTTTGTTGGGGTAATGAAGATTTTTTGTTGGTTTGTTTAGTGAGGTTGAAATTAGGGTTGGAAATGAAATTAGTGATGATGGGTTACGGAGATAATTTTGTTGCATTCATGGTGTTTAATGATAGTGTTGGTCTCTTATTTTTTTTCTTTCTATTTTCTCTTACTACCTATCTTGCAATTTATGTGTAGATATGGAAGAGTGTGTTTTGTGATTTGTGGAGAAGATAAAGATAGTGGAGTTGGGGAAGTTGTGCAGTAACTATGGATTTGTTTTTGTGAGTATGTGTGTTAATGGCTACTTTAATGAAACCGGTGTATATATGTGTTAATGGCTGTGTTAATGACTGCGTTAATTGTGTGGGGAAGGGCTGGGGTAGGGGTGGCTGGGACGATGGCTAGGTGGGGTGGAGAGGCTGGGACGGAGCCTAGGGTGGGGTGGGGGAGTGGCTGGACAGGGAAAAGGGGTTTGGAGGGGGGGGGGCTTTTTTTCTTTTTTATATTTAAATTTATTATTTTTTAATTTTTTAAAATATTTTTAAATTAAAAAATTGAAAAAACATTTTATTCCCTTTTTTAGTTATTTTAATATAAAAATTGGCCAAAACTTGACCCCACTCGCACCCCAAGGCGAGTGATTACACTTTTCTTGTCCCAATCAGTCATTTAATGCAACATAGGCAAAGTCAATGGTTAAAGGGTTTAAAATATAGGTTTTTAATGGGTTCAGGAGTCCAGATAAAAAACATGTAAGTAGAAGTGTCCAACTTACAAAACGGACATAGTACAAGGATCCAGAAGAGCATTTTGCATTTGGAGAAAGAATCTACATCAGGTTCTCCCTCGCAGAAAGAATCCCACCTTTCAAAGCAGATAATGAAGTTAATAGATACTGCGCCAGCAATAGGGACATGGAGAATCATCAGTATATCTCTTCAATAAAGATAAAGAAGAGCCAACACTTTTTCTATATTTAAAAAAATAATACATAAAATAAGGTGGACCCACATAATGTACCCAAAAAATCATGAAACTACCGGATAAAACAACACAAACCTTCATGTAACAAAAGGACAAGGGCACAAAAAATAGCAAAAGCATAAATCTTTATAGCACAATAAGACAAATACATTTGGCACAAAAGTTAATAAAAGGACAAGGCCAAAAATCTTTTCAAAATATTCAAAAGAGACATCTCAGAAAAAGCATGTTGTTCAAAGTCATTTACGGAGTAGATATACAAACTACTAGACAAGTGTAAAAGAAATAACATATATTAGTGTATGAACAAATGCAAAAACAAGAGTGTTTGTTAGATATTAATCCGCACTCTTGAGGCCTATTTAAGGCTTTCAACTTGTAATAGCGGACAAACATTCCAAAATTTCTACAGCTCAGAAAAACTCTACACCACTTCCATATTTCCCATCCCCTCTATAATCTTTTTATATTTCCCAAATCAATATAAAAAATTTGTAAGTATAAATTTCTCTCTTTTTCAACTATTTAAATTAATTTTTCTTTACATTTATTTTGTTCTTATTTTGTTGTTTTAAAGTTTAATTTAATTTAATCTTTGAAAGCATTTTAAACTTTCAAATTAAACATTAAAATAACAAAATAAGAACAAAATAAAAGTAAAGAAAAATAAATTAAAACAGTAGAGAAAGAGAGAAATTTATACTTACAATAAACTTTTTATTGATTAGGGAAATGTACAGAGATTATAGAGGGAGTTGGGAAATATGAAAGTGGTGGAGACTTTTTTTGAGTTGTGGAAATTTTGGAATTCTTCTCCGCTATTACAAGTTGAAAGCTGTAAATTGTAATGCCCCGAGAGT